>NW_006209696.1:1273341-1280560 GCF_000334495.1 Tupaia belangeri chinensis
TTCTTGCCTTTTATCAAATCATGTTACCACTATTTAGAGCAAAATCCAGTCTTCCGAATATAAAATGAAATCCCGTGTGATCCCACCCTTTCTTTTCAAATATATCTCGTTCTAGTCTCACCACTACTCACTCACTTCTGACATAGCAGCATGCTCTTGGAAAAGGCCTGCACAAATCCCTTTACACATGATGAACAGTTCTTTTATTCTCTCTGCTGAAGTATTTTGCTAATAACACCTTCATAATCTTCAGGTTTCAGATTAACTGACACCTGGTTAAAGAGTCTTCCCTGAGTATTCTAACAAATTTAGAACTCCAGTTATCTCCCTGGGTAATCCAGCCACCTTAACCACCATCAAGCAACTGGCTGGCCCAGCAATATGATGGTATTAACAGGTAGGACCTTTAAGAGGTGACTGAAGTATATGTAATTGAAATTTTCAGGAGTTATTGTAATTTTAAAATAACTATGCTTACATTTGTGTGTGTGGGTGTAATACTATAATTTAAATATGAGGTCCTTGAGGGTAGAAACCATGTCTGTTTTGTTAATTTTACTACTAGTAACTAGCTCAGATCTGGCATGTAGTAGTTATTTTGATAATTTCAGTTTAGAAACCTACCATCTAATTTGTTTAAACATAGTTTTTTTTTTTGAAAGGTTTTCGCTATAGGGCGCATGCGCTCGCCAGAAAGACAGAGACAGAAAGCAAGAAATCACCCCCCCAGGGGGGATGGTCATGCCGCAATCCCTTCTCCTCCGTTCTCCTCTCAGGATCTTGGGCACGCACGCACACGCGCCCGGCGTGAGTTTTAAGCCACCGGGTCCGGGGCGCGAACCACGGTCGACTACATGGGAGTCCAGCAACATAGCCATTACACTAACTGCTTGTCCCTAAACATAGTTTTAATACTATTGTGGTTTTACTGTTTTAATGAACACACCTAAATATTCTGCCTATTTAGAATTTTTGACAATTGCTGAGAAAGTAGATTTTAAATGTTCTTACCACAAAAATGTAGCTGAAATAATGCCTATATTAATTAGCTGGACTTAGGCATTTGACAATTTATACCAATTTTAAAACAACATGTCATACACCATAAATGCACACAATTTTTATTTGTCAAGTTAAAAAATAAACTAAAAAAGAGCCTCGTTACCTAAGGGTTAAGGGAGCCTGATCCCACATGGTAATATTAGTTTGAATCCCAGCCCTTGCAGTTTGAGAAATATGTGGGTTTGGGCATGACTGAAATTCAGACAAGATGGAGAAATGGAGGAAAAGAGACTTTAGTCTCTCTATGCCCCATAGGGAGATGCTTCTCTCTCTCTCTCTCTGGTGAGTTTATGTACCCTCTAAAAATTAAAAATTAAGAAAGAAAGAAAGTAAAAATATTCAGTATTGGAGTCACTCTTAAAAATCTCTGCATGGGTCCAGCAGATGGCATGAAGTTAGTTAAAACACTAGATCTTACGTAGTTGGCTGTGTGGTTTGAATCCCGGACCCTGTGGCTTCAGAACCAGTCAGGAGCATGTGCTTACATACCCCAAATACTGAGAGAATACTGGAAGAGAAAGGATTGTACCATGGCCATCCCTCCTGGGTGTGATTTCTCATTCTCTCTCTCTCTCGTGAATGCAGGCATCCTATAACAAAACAAAACCAAAAACCAAAAATACAGCCCTCCCCATGATCTATAATCTATTAGGTTATCTTACAAAAAAATATTTTACAATGACATTGTGTTTAAGACAAGAATTCAGATACACATGTGATGTATTATGTTTTCAAGAGAAGTGAATGAATTCAGGTAGGATAGAGGAAGAAGTTAAGAAAGAATGTAATGTCAAAGTCTAGCTCGTTTGTCCCATAAGGAACTATGGAACATAAATTACACCACAAACTCCACATTTATGGGGTTTTTGGATTTTTTTTTTGTTTATTTTTAAGGAAAGGTCTGATCTTTTTTTTTTTTTTTTTTAGAGATTTTCACTGTAGGGCGCGTGCGCTCGCCAGACAGACAGAGAGAGACATAGAGACAGAAAGCGAGAAATCACCCCCCAGGGGGGATGGTCACGCCGCAATCCCTTCTCCTCCATTCTCCTCTCGGGATCTTGGGCACGCACACACACGCGCCCGGCGTGAGTTTTAAGCCACCGGGTCCAGGACACGAACCGCGGTCGACTACGTGGGAGTCCAGCAACATAGCTATTACGCTAACTGCTGGTTCCCAGGTCTGATCTTTTGAAATCTCATGTCCACCTATCAATGGCTGTAGGCTTTGTGAACTTCTCAAGAGATTGGTAGAACATTCAAGCCTGGTAGCTCTTAGTGAAGGGTAATTCTTAGAGAAGGAGACAGCCATGAGTGGTTCACAGCCAACAGTAAATGAGGGATGGGTACACTTGCTCAGTAAAGAAATTTTAGGAAGGGTACAAAGAAAGGAGGATATCTAGAAAGTGCCCATTGCACATTCCTTTCTTTCAATCATTATGGCATTCACTTAACAATATTATTATCCCTATTTTCTGATGATAAAATTTAAATGTAAAATATTAGACAATTTGTTCAAGGGAAAACTCCAGCAAAAGATACACTCTAGAATGAAATCTAGGACTGTCACTGAAAACCAAGCTTTTTATGAATTGAATTTTCCTCGTTGTATACAAAGGGGTTCAACTTGAAAGGAAGAATGTAGACACTGGGAGACAGAAACAATAGATTTAGTCACCAATGATAGTTTTGAACCTAAATAAATATGCCAGAAAGATTAAATGTACAAACACTCATTACATACTTTAAGTTCATTTATTTATTTATTTTTCTTGCAAGTGAGAGTCAGAGAGAGAAAGACAAGCACTCTCCATAATGTCTCACATCATGACCCCCTGACTTTATTTTATTTATTTATTTATTTTCTTTCTTGAGAGTGAGAGTTAGAAAGAGAGAAAGACAAGCACTCTCCATAACGTCTCACATCATGATTGCCCCTAGTCTTCCAAGACAGTCAGGATCATGAGAATGCACGACCAATGTGCACAGGTCAGGGGGGAATCAAATGCGTTAATACTGCATATGGATTTGGCTTCACCAAGCAGCACATTACCACCATGCCACTAATCCAACCCAAAACTCACTTTAAAAAAAAAAGAGATTTTCTTCTGATAATCATGAAGAGATCTGCCATATCAATACTTGAGATAATACAACCTATCATCTATTTGGTGTCTACCAAGATATCATGTATCTGTAATTATGCTGAAATCTTTTATAGTAATTTTAGCCTTCTCTATAACCCAAGATGACAGAAACTACTGTTATTTCTATTACATAGATTAAAAATTCAAAAAACTATTGTCTTATCCAAGATTATAAACCAAAAAGTGACATAACTGAACTCACACAAGTCAGCCTGATACTAGATTCTGTATGACTGATTAGTGTCACTGACAAAATAAATCGATGTATCTGATTGCGAAAATGACAGAGTGATCCTACTTCTGGCCAAAAGTTTTAAGAAAGAGAGCAAAAATATCTGAGGAAGTGCTAGGATTTGAATGAGTCCTTTTGAAATTCAGGGGTTGTCAAGCTGAAAGTATTTATTCTTCTTTTGTTTGTTTTGCTAGAGGGTTGTGTGCTTACTAGGAGTGTGGGGAGAGAAAGTGAGAAAACAGCCCTCAGGGGGTATGGCCATGCCACAATCTATTCTTTTCCACTCTCCTCTCAGGAATTTGGGCATGCATGCAAATGCACCTAGTGTGTTTTCCAAGACACTGAATCTAGGCCTCAAACCATGCTGTCATCCAAATGAGATCCATCTACTTTAACTACCCTTATGCCACCAGCTAGCTGGCTCAATAATTTGATAGTATTAAGAGGGAGAGCCTCTTAAAAGAGGTGATTAAGACCCTAGGGCTCCTCCTTTGTCAATGAGATTTAGGCTGTTATAAAAAGGTTTCTTTGTTGTTCTGCCTTCTGCCACATGAAGATATGCCCTTCCTCCACTCTGGAGAATACTGCTTCACCAGACAACTGAATCTGCTCATGCCTTGATTTTGGGCTTTGAAACCTCCAGTCTATGAGAAAATAAATTCTGTTCTTTATAAATGACCCAGCACCTGGTAATTTGTTATAGTAGCACAAATGGTCTAAGAGAGAAGCTGATTTTTAAAAATTGATGATATAATTTATATTTTATTTTTCAAATTACTCTATATCTTATTCTGTTTGGGCAGCTATAAGAAAAATATCAGAGACTAGGTGGTGTATAAATAAAATAAATTCACTTTTCATGATTTTAGAGGTTGGAAAGCCCAAGGTCAACACATGGCAGGTTTAGCAACTGGTGAGGATTAATTTCCTGGTTGGTAAAGGGTTATCTTCTCACTGTGTCCTCACATGACAGAAGGAACAAGGTAACTTTCTGGAGTCTCTTACTTAAGGACATTTGCCCTATTCATGAAGGCTCCATCCCCATGACCTAATCATCACTGAACTGCAGATGTTTCTTATGTTCAATGTAACATAAGATATGTAAGGTACAGCTTAAGAAGAAAAAGAGAGGTAAAATGTAGGGGAGAAGCCACTTGAGCAAGCATAATGCCAAAACAACAGTGAAAATTGTTTCACTGATTGCATGTTGCTTTGGAAGAAAATGAGTATACTAAGTGACCCATAGAAATTATACTACATAAAGAATTCTCTCACTATTATATGTACATTAGAAATTTTAGAATTTTTTTCAAGAGAGATTTTTGCTATAGGTTGTGTGTGCTCTCCAGAGAAACAGAAAATGAGAAATCACCCCCCAGGGGGAGATGGCCACACCACAATCTCTTCTCCTCTATTTTCCTCTTGAGATTTTTGGCACTCACGCACATGCACATGCGCGTGCACGCGCGCGCGCGCACACACACACACACACACAGACACACACGTGCCCAGTGAGTTTTAAGCCACCAGGTCCAAGACGCAAACTTCAGTTGACAATGTGGGAGTCCAACAATGTAAACATTATGCCATTTATTGGTTCCTACATTAGAAATGTAAAAAACAAAAAGAAACCATATCCAGCATCTTGTCTGACCATGATGGAATTAAACTTGATATCAATTTCAGGAAAAACCACTGAAATACAAAATACTCGGAAACTAAATAATCTACTCCTGAATGACTTCACGAGTATGGAAATGATTAAGGCAGGTATAAAATTATTCATGTAAATAAATGATAATGAGTGCAAGAGTTTTCATAATCTACGGGACATGGCAAAAGCAGTCATAAGAGAGAATTTATTGGTTCCTACATTAGAAATGTAAAAAACAAAAAGAAACCATATCCAGCATCTTGTCTGACCATGATGGAATTAAACTTGATATCAATTTCAGGAAAAACCACTGAAATACAAAATACTCGGAAACTAAATAATCTACTCCTGAATGACTTCACGAGTATGGAAATGATTAAGGCAGGTATAAAATTATTCATGGAAATAAATGATAATGAGTGCAAGAGTTTTCATAATCTACGGGACATGGCAAAAGCAGTCATAAGAGAGAATTTCACAGTAATTAATACACAAAGAAAAAGATAGAAAGGTGGCAAATGGGTAACTTAATGTCATGCCTCAGGGAATTGGAAAAAACAACAAGCAAATCCAAAAAATGCCAGGAGAAAAGAAATAACAAAGATTTGAGCAGAAATAAATGAAATAAAAAATAAACCACACAGAAAATAAGTGAAAGCAAAAGCTGGTTCTTTGAAAAAATAAAAAAGATTGATACACTATTAGCTAGACTAAGAAGAGAGAAAGAAACCAGATGAATCAAATCTGCAATGAAACAGGCGATATTACAACAAACATAATAGAAATACAAAACATCAGTAGAGGATATGATGAGTGACTATATACCTACAAACAAGAAAAACCGGATTGACAAATTCCTTGACAAGATTGACTCAGAAGGACATAGGAAGCCCAAATAGACCCAATTCAACTCAGATTAGTTCTAAAAATTCAAAAGGAAGGAACCCTCCCATGTTCATTTTAGGAAGCCTTCATCACCTACATTCCCCAAACTGATAAGGATCTGACAAGTAAAAAAATTACAGACCAATATCTCTGATGAATATAGAGGCAAAATTCTCAGCAAGACACTGTCAAATCATATTCAACAGCATATAAAATAGATTATTCATCACAACCAGGTAGGGTTTATTCCAGAGATACAAGGGTGGTTCAACATATGCAAGACCATAAATGTAATACACCATATTAACAGAAAGAAAGATAAAAACCATATGATCATTTTAATTGATGCAGAAAATGCATTTGACAAAATACAGCATAGAAGATTCATTTCTCAGCATAATAAAAGCCATCTATGAAAAACCTATAGTTAACATTATACTGAATGGGGAAAAACTGAAAGTTTTCCATTAGAAACTGGTACAAGACAAGGCTGCCCACTCGCTCCATTACTTTTATTTTTTTCTCTTTTTTTTTTAAGTTACAGAGTTTTTAAAAATAATTATTTTATTTAACTTTATAACTTTATTTATTTATTTATTTTAATGAAAGAGAGAGAAAGAAAGCAAGCAAGCCACCAGACTCTAGAAGTGGAAATGAGATTAGGTGAAAAACTTCAGAGGAAAAAAGAGGAAAAATAGTAGGAAAACTGGCAGGGGTTATGGAAGTGGTGGGGATATTAGCCCTGCTCCACTGCTCTAACTCCAGATAATGGGAAGGCATCATAAGAGTGGCTGCTTGGGGCACAAAATAAGCTAGCGTCCTCACACATTGTGTCTCATCCTTTCCAAAGATGGGCTTGCTCAGAGGGAGGCAAGGAAGTGGCAGGCTCTTGTGTCATAGGGACTGGAATGTGGACCAGTGTGGACCAAGAGTAGATGATCTGAGGTGTGTACCTGATTCACAAGTACTGAGTTAGGTACAGCAATTTGGCACAATTTAGGTAAAGGTGATAATGACTCAGGCCAGCATCCTGGGCACAGAGGTGTGCACATGCCTAAAATCACTAAAGGAGGGAAAATTGAAGGAGAAGGAATTACAGAGTGATCATGATCCACGGGGGTGTTTTCCCCCTTTCCTTTCTCTCTGTCTCTCTGTCTCTCTCTTTAATTTTTTTTTATTTTTTAGAGGTTTTTGACATAGGGCATGTACACTCACCAGAGAGAGAGAGAGAGACAGTGAGAG
>NW_006209696.1:1280616-1307299 GCF_000334495.1 Tupaia belangeri chinensis
CATTCTCCTCCTGGGATCTTGGGCATGCATATACACATACCTGGCAAGAGTTTCAAGACACCAGGTCTGGGACCAAAACTGTAGCTGGTCATGCGAGAGTCTAGTGACATAACCACTATGTCATCTTCTGGCCCCTCTGTCTGTCTCTTCAGTGTTCTCTGGCAAGTGCATGTGTCTTCTGACAAAAAAAAAAAAAATACAAATAAAAAATTAAAAAATAAAAATAACCCCAAAATGTAGGATTACAAAAATAATAATAATTAAGATGTCATTGTTTAAATTTATTATAACTAAATTCTAAATTAGAAACTAAAAATAGTGGAAATTAAAATATACACTCAACACATTATCATGTTTACATTTAGATAACTTATTGCTTTAACAAAATATATAAATACTCTTTCTTTGGCCAACATTCAGTCAAAAAGTGTGCATTTGAGTTTTGCTGTATTTTGCAATTCTGATATACTGTACCTAATCTTTTTTTTTTCATTTTGCTAGAGTACAGGTATTCATTGAGGAGTGATATAGAAATAGAAATGGAAAGTGAAAAAGTATTCCCATGGGAAATGGCCATGCCACAATCTCTTTTCCACTTCTGCTTTCTGGATTTGAGGCAAGCATTCACACACATCCAGCGTGTTTTTCTTTTTCTTTCTTTCTTTTTCTTTTTTTTTTTTTTGGAGAGGCTTTTGTTATAGGACTCATGCGCTCACCAGACAGACAGAGAGAGACAGAGAGACAGAAAGCAAGAAATTACCCCCCAGGGGGGGATGGCCACGCAACAATCCCTTCTCCTCCATTCTCCTCTTGGGATCTTGGGCACGCATGCACACACGTCCGACATGAGTTTTAAGTCACCGGGTCCAGGTCGTGAACCGCAGTCGACTACATGGGAGTCCAGCGACATAGCCATTACGCTAATTGCTGGTCCCACATCCAGCATGTTTTTTAAACCACTGGGTCCTGGGGTCAAATTACAGTTTGCCATGTGGAATATGCCAGCCCTAACCACCATTCCACTGATTGGTCCCTAAAGCAACATTTTAATATTTTGTTTTTACTTTATGAAATTGGAATATTTATTTATCTCTTGTTTTTAAATGTTTGAATCTATTATACTCAATAATTAAAAGGGGAAAAAAGATGTATACTGACTCTGATATAAATGCCTAAGGAAAAAATCAAATCAGTTGAAGAATTTTAAAAAGTTTTCAAGTAACAAAGTTTATACTTAATTATGATTGGTAAAAATATAAATATTTTATTAATTGGTTGTGTTAATTTGTATGAGAAACAATACTTGGTATGTTTTTTTGATTTAAAATAATTTTCATGAATCTAGCATAAAATATCTATAAAGAATATATATATAATAATTTTCCAGTTTTAAAATATTGAAATCATCACCATCAATTTTTAAACCCTCTCAGAAGGTAACATTTAGTCATGAAGAGTACTGCAGTTGTTACAGAAAAATAAAATCAAGTTTTATTTTATTCCTTGGAAATAAAAGAGAAAAGATACTTCACAACTAGCCACTGTAGCACAGACAACCTTTCTGAATGCTCTAAATACCTGTATTTATCTATTTTGAGATTCATGGCAATCACACTAATTCTAAAAGACAAAAGAAAATAAAACACTTTGAGTCCCTATTATTTGTTATCAGTACATTCAATATTTAATCTATATTTTCTCATTTAATCCTCCCAACAGCCATAAGGCAGAGTATTATCTTCATCTTGCAAATGAGGAGACTGTTACTTAAAGTGGGTAAATAACTTCTACACATTCATCCTCAGAATAAAAGCTACACTTGAGTTCTATCCTCATATAGTTAGTTATTAAATCAGGCTTCACATTCCTCCTTTCTATACAAAATAAACCAGTTTCTTCAGTACTTCTTAATGGACCAATGAAACTTATTCCTACATTCCATATTCTCTCTAAACTTGTTTTTTCTCTTTTGGAATACCAAAATAGAACTTATCACATTTTGAAATGATACTAAGTATGTTCAAAATGCTACATACTAACAAAAGAAATTTGGTCACTGACAGATTAAATGGAAATTCTAGATACCCAATCCCACATTGGGGACCAAGATATAAGAAACAGGAGCACATGTGAAGGAAAGATATTTATGTCCCTATTGCATATCACTCTTGATTAAAAACTATCAGAAACAGAAATGGGTCATCAGCAAGATATTTAATTCCAACCACATAATAGTAGTGATGGCCACAAAGGGATGTTAATAGAAATAGACTTTCTTTAAAGGCAGTACACGTCTGGGACAGAAGCTATTTCTTTGCAGCTGTAAGTGGAACTGAGACCATTATAAAGCATTAAAAGGTTGGGTTTTGGTACATTAAACAAGCAACTAGATTCACTTATTTCCAGACAGAGGTTTCATTAACCTGTTAATGTTATTCATGTCAATTCTTAACCACCTAAAAATAACTAAAATTCTACTGAGGCCAGTATTCTCCAGGAAGGCTCCACACATTTACCTGTAAGAACAGATAAAAAGTTTTGCTACACAGTTTCAAACCACTGAGACTTTTTCTCTTTACTCTTCTGTCAATCCCAACTAACTCAGTCTCAATCTTTCTTCTCCTCAGTGGAATTTTAAATTAATTTTTATTTAAAAATTTTGAATTTCTGCATAATAGTAGTCCAATAATAAGGTCAAAGGTGCTATGATAAATCTTCTATACACATTATCTCATTTCTTCTTCATAAAATTCATGACATAGACACTGTTATCTCCCTGTACTGGAATGGATGATGAGTTCGCATTGTGAGTGGCAGGACTGAGCTTTGAACTAAGCCAACCTGACTCCACATCTGCATGTCTCATCACTAAGTGACACTACCGCTTCTTAAAATTAAACCTACCAAGGAAGCATTTCCAATTACATTGTAACTAAGTCCTTACTTACATGAGTTTATTGTTCTGTACCAAATATATATATATATATTCATTCTGCAATGGTTTCAGAATCAAGAAAGCTTCTCATTAAATGCAGGTTTCTGTTCTGTTTTTATATAAGTTTTCAAATCAATAAGAGTTGAATCACTTAAATAACATAACACTAACATGGGAAGAAAAGAACAGGAAGCAATAAAGGAGCAGCTTTGCAAACGTTAACTTCTGAGGGCAGAGATGGTGTCTTCCAATACACTATCTTTGAGTAAAACACTTGGCTCATGTGTAAGGTGTGGGTCAATAACTCTTGCAAACATAATTCTTGAGAAAATCTGGACTAGATTTTATTCGATGTTTTAGATTCTAAATTTCCATCAAAGGAAAAAAAGTAAACAAATCATCCTTATGTGTATTACATGCATTATTCAAACTCTTCATGTTTGAGAATTCAAAATATAAAATTAGATTTAGAATTTATTTCACACCAATTAGACATAAAATTTGTCAGGGTATATGCACTAATTATGAAGCTTAAAAATTGATTTATTTGTATAGTTTATTATTGATAATCATACATGACAATATTCTTTATAAGAAATCTTAGCAATAAAGGCTTTCCAATTACATCTTACCACCCCTTTCTGTGACCGCAATCAGTACTTTCGCTGGCACTAGAAATTTCAAAATTCAATAATTTAAGCATGAGAAATATTTGTTAATTTTGCCATTTCAAAGAAATTGGTATATTTTTGAAAAATCAGGCTGTCTTCTCCAACCTACGGCCTTATTCCTATTTTAGGTCTCAGCGGAAATCAGCTAATAGTAAGATATGGTTTATGTTTATTTCTATCCAGACTTTGACATGCAAATTTTTGTTCTGGAAAAATGAGAAATGAACTGACCATCAGGTCTTCTCGTAAGAATTCCTCAAACTAAAAAAAGAGAAATAGTCAGACAGACAGTGATAGGTATTATAAATGCTGAGAGGATGAGCTTAGACATTTTATATTCCTATGTGATATACTGAAATACAAATTATTACCTCCATTAAAATACATAAAACATCAATTTCATAGTGTAAAGGATACATATTATGATAAATTCATTCTGCTAATCTTACAGATGACACTTTATTGAGACTGATATTTGCCTTTATGCATAATTGAAGTTTATAACTCTATACAAGAGTATATGAGATAGTCCCTTTTTGAGCATTTTTTATAATAATAGATATAAATAGAAAATAATTTAAAAACACACTGTGTAATAGTAAAAATATACATACACATATAGGCATATATGATTTCACTTCTAGAGACTTTATAAAATTGAAAATTCATTTCCCTGTCACCAGTTTTTAGCCTGGTTTGCTTATACTATGTTAAAATGCCACCAATACACATGGTAGTAAAAATCATAACATAAAAAGAAATTTAGAAAGCAAATTATAAAGAAGAAAATATGTAATATAAGAATAAAGTTCTTACAATCTTAAATAGGGTTCTGGTTAGGTAGAATCCCCTGTGGAAAAGAAATTCAAATTTGGAAAAATATATAAAAAGGCCAAAAAATTACAACATAAAGTATTTAAAAATGTCTAACATTAAAACAATTTGAAATATTTGAAATGTTTTAAAATTTTGAAAGTATGGAAAAACTTGACATAATTTAATTCTACAACACACAAGTATATGCATTACACATTACCAGTGAAATAAAAATTGAAAAAAAGTAGAAAATGTATTGTTTTTTTAAAATAATCATTTAATTTTATTATTATTACTACTACTTTAATTTGGCCAGAGAGAGAGAGACAGAAGGTGAGAGAGCAAGCTGCATGGTCAAAAATGTGGAAATCCAGAACCTCAACCACCACACCACATGCCAGCCTGAAAATGTATTTTTATAAAATCCTCATTTTATATGTTTTATATGAGATATGTACTCTAATGTATATTATGCTGTAAATGATACTGTAACTATGTCAAATGGGACTTTTTTCATGGCTTAGAAATTTCAGCAAAGGCTCCAACTGAATGTAAGCATTTCTGGAAAGCTATTCCCCTAATTCATAAACATTTACAATTTGGGCCTGCTAACTGAAAAAAATAGTTTAATAAGCTTACCAGTTTCAATGCATTGATTATCAATGAGCAAGAAAGGCCTTTGAGAGTAATGTGAGGTGGTTTGGTCAGAAGAAAAATAAATTTGGGGCTGCCTAAAACATCCCTGTCAATTTATTACAACAAATATATTCTCTCCTCTGAAAAGTTTATTCACTATAGTCTATATATGCCATACTTTTTCATTCCATTCAGCTGTTCTTGGACATTTAGGTTGATTTCATGTCTTAGCAATTGTGAATAATGCTTCAATAAACATGGATGTGCAAGTGTTTCTTCAACTGAGTGTATTATTATCCTTTGAGGAGATACCCAGTAGTGAAACTGCCAGATCACATGGTAGTTCTATTGTGGGTCTTTGAGGAACCTACATATTGTTCTCCACAGTGGCTGTACTAATTTACAATCCACCAACAGTGTTGGAAATTTCCCTTTTACCATAGCCTTGTCAATACTTACCATCATTATTTTTTTAATCTTAGCCATTTTGACTAGGGTTAGGTGATAATACCTTTGAATGGACTAACATAAAGTGTATTCATGCTGGGAAAATTTATTTTCTATGTTGTAAAGATTCACAGTGATTAAATGTAAAAAAAATTAAAAGTAATATTAAAAAAACGTTCATAACTCATTGATTCTATACTTTACTGCTACCCAAGTCTAATGAAAACAATGACCAACATAGAGCTTAAGGAACTGAGATAAGTAACTCTAGTAAGTAAGCTGTCCTCTTATCATCTGATGAGGCAAAGTTAAGCTATACATTTGGGTGGGATGGAGTAAATTTAAGCTTACCTGCTAATATCTACTCAAGCAGGTAACCACAGGCAAAGGTGGCCTAACAGTTGCCTTTGTTAGGTTTTAATGAAGGATAAGGGAGAAAAGCCAGAGTAGTAGCACATGCCTATAACCCCAACTACTTGGGAAGCTGAAACAGGAGGATAATGATGTAAGAAGACCCTAAACAGTTCCCAGTTCCACACACACAAAGGATAAAGAGAGAGAATAAGTGAATTTGAATCTTGACCTTCCTCTTCAGTGACCCAAGATATGGGACACCTCTTACATAATTCTCAAGAGAAATCATATGGATGTGACATAGGGGAAGGATAGGCATTGGGAGGTCAGTCATAGAGAGAGCATCCAGAGTCAGTGTCACCTGGGCAACAACAAAACCTGCCAAAACAAAACCACATTCCCATTGCGTTAAGATGATAAGTTACTGCATTCGGAGCTGGCCTCTGTTAAGTGGGAGAAAGAAGAGGGATCCTGAAACTCAACCACATCCCAGTTGATATCACAGAAGAAAGTCTTTGAGCAAATTTTGAGACTGACATTTTAAAAAGAATAAGCAACAAAATAAAGAATAATCCAAGTAGCTCAAAAGTTATTGTATTTGTCCATGAGAGTCAACGAAGATGTCACCTACTAAAATAAAAAGAGTAAAAACTTTAAAACCAAACAGGAAACCCCAATACCGCAAATGACAAAAGTTCATAACAATAGAGTCTACAGTTATTTAAAAAAGGATATACTGTGATTGACTTATTGTTATTAAATCTTACAGATAAAAGTGGGCAAATTCCTTAGAAAATACAGTCTACCAAAGCACATTTAAGAAGGAACAAATTGCCCCTATATGTACTAAGGAAATTAAATTTGTACTAAAAAATTTCACCTAAAGAAAAGTCTAGCACAGGTAGCCTCACTGGATAATTCTACCAAATATTTAAAATAGAAATAATACCAATTCTGAACAAAAACTTCCAGAATATTAAAGAAAAAGCAGTATTAAAGAAAAAGCTGTGTTACTCTAATATCCAATAGCTGAAAATAAAAATAAAATAATATTTACAATAGTATGAAAATGTCCTATACTTAGGAAGCTATCTCTCAAAATATATGAAAGACTTGTATACTAAAGCTAAAGAATTATTTCTTTAAGAAATATGTAAGACGATATATAAAAAGGTAAATGCACATGAATTACAAGATTTAACATTGCTAAACTATTATTTCCACAAAACTGATTTATGGATTTAAATCAGTCCCATCAAAATTCCAGTGGTTTCATTTTTTCATGGGAATTGATAAATTCATTCTAAAATATATACTGAAATGCAAAAGATCTAAATAACTGCATCAATGTAGAAAAAGAGCAAAGTTAGAAGACTTATACTTTCTGACTTCAAAATCTATTATACAGCTATATTAATCAAGATATTTTTGTACACGTGTAAAACCAAATAGATCAATGGACTACAATGAAGAGACTAAACAGATTCACATATATGTTACATTTCTTATTAATATTCTTTGTTTGTTATAGGGCATGTGCACTCACCAGAGAGAGAGAGAGAGAGAAGAAAAGTGAGAAAGCACCGCCCTGTCCCCCTCCACACCCCCATGGATGGCCATGCTGCAATCTCTTGTTCTACATTCTCCTGTGGGGTGTCAGGCATGCACACACCCGTGCCCAGCATATCTGTCAAGCCACCAGTTCTGGACTCAACCACCCAGTTGGCTGTGTGGGATCCAGCCACTTTACCCTCCACGCTACCAACTGGCTCAATGCTAAGTTTATTTCTGACAAAGGTACAAAGACAATTCAGTGGAGGAAAACAAAATTGCTTTTAATCAATGGTGGTGGAACAATTGCCTATCGATGAGTAAATAAATAAATAAATAAATACAGTTATATCCATACTCTCATTATATAAAAAAGAAAGTTAGAATCTTAGACTAAAAGTTTTAAACCTAAAATTATAAAAACTTCTAGAATAATATATAAGAGAAAAGCTTTGTGATTCTGCGGTTAGGCAAAGAACAAAGATGATGATAAAAATCAAACAAAAAATTCTCCCAAAACACTTCTACTATAAAAGGATCCATAAAAGAAAAAAATGATAGAACTTTATTGAAGAAATTTTATTCTTTGAAAGTTCTCTTAAGAGAAGAAAAAGAGACAAAATAAAATCAAATTGTTAGTATATAATCAATAAAGGATTTGTTTAAAGAATATATAAAGACCTCTCATATCTCAAATGTACGTAAACAAATTACCCAATAAAATGTGTAAAAGATTTAAACAAAACACTTCACCAAACATGACAAATAAACATATGCAATTTTAATCATCGGGGAAATTAATACTAAAGCCACAATAAGATGCCACTACACACTTCAACTCTCTGAAATTAAAGACTGATTATGTCTAATGTAACAAAGAAGTCAAACCATTGAAACTCTTATACACTATTGGTGAGAATGCAAAATGAAATAAAGTCTTTGGAAAATAGTTTGACACTTGCTTCAAAATTTAAGTATACATATACCATATGACTATGACATCCCATTCAGGTATTTATTTGAGAAAAAATAAAAGCATATGTTCAATAAAGATTTATATATAATGTTCAGAGCAACTGTATTTATAACAACTCAAACCAGAATACAGTCAAAATGTCCATCAACAAGTGAATGGATATATAACCAGTGGCATATCCAGACAATGTTCTACTACTCAACAATTAAAAATAATGAACAATTGATACATGCAAATAGCAGGGTAAATGTCAAAATAATTAGGTGGGACTCAGCTTGGGTTGCTCAGCTGATAGTGTACTGAACTGCAGTTCTGGAAACATAAGAGTAACTACAGGTTTCAATCCCCAACTCAGATGACAGGAAACATGCTGGGTGCATATGCATCCACAAGATACAGATGGGCTAGGGGCCAGCAGGTAGCATAGTGGTTAAGGCAATGGCCCACCAGGGTTTGAGTCTGGAATCTGGCGGCTTGAACCTCACGCCGGGAATGCACGTGCATGTCCAAAATTCCAGGAGGAGAATGGACTCCCTTTTGCCTGGGGAAGTGAATTCTCATCACCTCTGGGGGGTGATTTCTCATTTTCCCTCTTACTGCCTCTGGAGAGTGCACACACTCTATGACAAAAACCTAAAACCTTAAATGAATGGATGAATGAACAAACAAAAAGGATCCTGATGAGGGGGAAGGCTAAAAGAAAGGGTCTGTGGTCTATCAAGACAATGTTGAGAATACTTCTCTTTCCTCTCTCTTTATGCACAAGCATGTATTCTCTATCATTTACTAACATTTACTTTACAATTATGCTGAATCAAAACAGCCAGGGAAAAGAGTGCATACTGTGTGACCCCATGATATAAGCTTTTAGAAAACTTGAGTAAATGTTTACAGACTAATGTACAGCGCCATAGTGACTTGCTGCAAAAAAGGGCAGGAGGGAGGAATTACAAAGGTGTACTAGGAAGTATTTGAGAATGATGACTATGTTCATTATCTTGATTTTAATCATGGGTTTACAGCCATATATCTCTATCTATATATCTAGTCTCAAAACATGAAATTGCCACTTTAAAGAATTTATTTTATGCCATTATACTTTGTAGAATAGTTATAAATAAACCTTATATTTGTCTATTGATTTTTTACTGAATTTTGCACATTTTGAGTAAGTAAATATTTCATAATAATAATTTCTTGTTAAAACTTTACATTAGCTTGGGACCAGCAGTTAGCATAATGGCTGTCGCTGGACTCCCATGTAGTCGACCACGGTTTGTGTCCCAGACCCGTGTGTGTTTGTGCCCAAAATCCCGAGAGGAGAATGGAGGAGAAGGGATTGCAGCGTGACCAACCCTCCTGGGGGTGAATTCTCGCTTTCTGTCTGTCTTTTTCTGTCTTTCTGGTGAGTGCATGCATCCTACAGCAAAAACCACTCCAAAGGAAAAAAAAGAAAAAAAGAAAAAAAAAACTATACACCAGCTTACTTCGTTTCTGAAACTGGGATATTAATATTAATTGTGCAATGATCTCTATAAAATGAAGAGTTTATCTGTGGAAAAACTCAAGTAATTTTTGAGGTCATATATTTCGTTTTCACTTAACAAAAAGGAAGTATGAAAAGTCGAAAGGAGAAAAATTCACCTCAAAACATCAAAACAAGAGATCTAAAAAATAATATATTTAACAGGTTGGGGGAAATTTTAAAGTACTGATTCAATTAAAATAC
Organism: Tupaia belangeri chinensis; assembly: GCF_000334495.1. Taxonomy (NCBI): domain Eukaryota; kingdom Metazoa; phylum Chordata; class Mammalia; order Scandentia; family Tupaiidae; genus Tupaia; species Tupaia belangeri. Next base: position 1,290,732 of record NW_006209696.1, read on the forward strand.
TGTTTTTCAGACTTTCAACCCATTCAGATTTTTGTTAAAGTCAGAAAGGTTGATTTTATTGAAGAAGACACATTAAGTATCTGAAGTCATAATGAGAGGCTTGCATAATTTAATTTCTATATAAATGACTATTTGAAAATACAAAATATCAAAAACAAACAGCTGTGCAGCAAGAACAAATACTGGCAGAAATTATTATTCAATGAGTAGCAATCATTAAAATCATTTCAAAGATTTTTTATATGCATAAAAATGAGACAATATTGTTATCATACAACATGTATTTGAATTTAATTTTAATTCATTTCTATTATACTCTCTTCTGCAGTACGAGTGGACCCACAGTGTCTCCTATTGGTTTATCAGGCTTATGATGTGAATTACAAGCAGAAAATAATATTAGAACACTGGCAATAGGCTTCTTTATTATCACGGAAATCTTCAATGTTTATTTCATTCACCACATTGGCATTATCTTTCTGTACTTTAAGATCAAACAGCTTTTTCTTTTCTTCCCTTTGGGAAAAATGGACAATGGAAGAATGAATCAACCTCAGGTTAGCCAAATGGTGCAAGGACACTATGGTAAGGCAATAACTAAGCCATTCTGAAATGGTATAGAAAGGGTTGAAATTTTTTAAAGTAGTTTTCTTAATTCAGAAATTTCTCTTCTGTGGGTTTTCTTCCTCCCTTCATGATTTTTTTTATTTCTAATTTTAAAAAGAAAAAAAAATGTCCATTTCCGTGTGCCTGAAAATCTTGAAAACTCTCTCAGGAACTAGGAATCACTTAAAATATTATGGAGTGGCATCTTCTGGATGCTCTGCAGTCCCATTCTGCCAGCAGTGTCAGCACTTCTGCTCATTTGTCCCCGAACTATCACTATGTTCTCACAGAATTTTACAAATACATCATATATATATAATTAAAAAATCATTTTAATAACTTTTCATATCCGTCCTTACAACCTTTAGCAGAGTAATTTAGGATCTTTATTTCTGCATTGAAAAGGTGGTCCAGACTGATCCTGATGGTTCTCCTGAATTAAAAAATGAAAATAGCTGTAATCCAAGCACTTTTGAATATTTCTGGATAACAATGTACATGTATTGCTTTTGGGGGAAAGTTCCACTGCTATTTGAAGGACCTGTTTAGGAAGAGGGATATGAAAAATAATTTTGTTACCTTTGTAAGTATTTTTCCAAAAAACAAAACAAAACAAAACAAAATCCCCAAAACAAACAAACAAAAAAAACCCAAACATTTTAAGGGACCAGTGGTTGGCATAATGGCTATGTCGCTGGACTGCCATGTAGTTAACTGCGGTTCAAGTTCCAGACCCAGTGGCTTAAACTCATGTCGGACTCACCCAAGATCCTGAGAGGAGAATGAAGATCCCAGGAGGAGAATGGAGGAGAATGGAGGAGACGGGATGGATTGCCACGTGGCCATCCCCCTCTGAGGGATTATTTCTTTCTTTCTGTCAGTCTTTCTAGCAAGCACAGGTGCCCTATAGTAAAAACCTCTCAAAAAAAAATATTATAGAACCAGCAGTTGGCGTAATGACTTTGTCACTGAACTCCCATGTAGTCGACCGTGGTTCAAGTCCTGGGCCTAGTGTCTTAAACTCATACTGGGTGCATGTGCGTGCATGCCCCTAATATTCCAAGAGGAGAATGGAGAAGAAGGGATTGCAGCATGGCCATCACCCCTGGTGATTTCTTGCTTTCTGTCTCTCTGTCTCCATCTTTCTGCCAAACACACATGCCCTATAGCAAAAACCTCTCCAATAAAAAAAAAAAAAAAGAATTTTTACAATGGAGCATGCTTTTGCTTTACTTTTCCTATAGCATAAGTTTTCATCAACTATTAAACTTTCTTTTATTATATCTTTAATGTATAATGCTACTTCCTTTTTAAATATCATTCTTTACTCCTAATTTTAATTCATAGTTTTCTATGAAAGCTTGACCAGAATAAGTCAATGATTTGGTAATCATTTTCATCTTCAATAAAACTTTGTCAATAATCTTCAGTTTAATTTATTTATCCTTGGAGGGCTCATTAGTTCTACTAATGACATCATTTTAATTAGAATTAACACTTTCATCCTGATTATGAATATATATAAGACAAACCAGGAAATGCTGACCATCTGGGAAAATAGTCAAGCTGTCACAGAAAAATTAAGACATTTTTCTTTCCATAAAATACTACTACTCCATGGCCACCAAAAAATAAATAAATAAACATTCATTGTTATCACATTAGGGAAAATTCTATCAAAAAAGCATTGCTGTCTCCTTGAGGAATTCTTACATACTTTTATCATCATCTCTTTGAAGTAATATTTATTGAAGGAGACACGCCACATGCCATGTTGAACTCTCTTCAGTATTTTATCAGTGAGTATAACAATTATTATATGTTTTCCACTCAGTAGGCAATCATTAAATTGCATAAGCATCACTAATATATGTTTTAAAGATCATAGTCTCTTTATGATAGCCTATTGTGTTGCCATAAAGAGAAAATGTCTAAGTCTGGGTAATTTAAGAAGAATGGAGGTTTATGCAGTTTATGGTCTGCATGTCCGATCCCAGGACTACATATGGTGAAGATCCTTGCTTGTAGATGATATGGCAAGACAGAACGGTGCAGAAGCACATGCTTCTTTATCTTTGTGTCTTTGTCTTATTCCCTGTCCTCATAAACCTAACAGGCTTCAATCATGGGAGGTCTCCGTCTTGATAACCTTAAATCTAATTTCCTCCTAAAGGTCCCACCTTTCAATATCATAGTTGGATTTAGTTTTTAACCATTTTACTCAGTCAAAATCAAATCTCACCACACGAATTTAGGGGGGATGCATTTAAGCCATAGCACCCTTCCTAAGGATACTAGATATGCAGGCTTCTGAAAGTGCATGCAAAGTGTATATTAAAAAATAAAATAAAATAAAAAAACCAAACTATTCTTGAATTTCAAAATTTTTGCAGCAAAATAAATCTGTACTTAAATTATATTTTTCCATGAAATGTTTAAAAGTTGCCTTATATACTCACAAAAAGAGCCTATTTTTTCCATTTCTTCCAATCAAGTTTTTGCATATTTATCCCAAGGTGTGGAAGAAAGGAAGTGAAGGAGGAAGGAAAGCAAAGGTTTAAGGGTACTTCTGTTTGAAAAGCAGACTCTATTCAAATGGTATAAGAGAGAGAGACTGATAATCTTTAGGAAGGAGATGAATAAATGTCCAGAGTGAAATATTAAGAAGAATTTTTAAGATTTAATATCAATTGATTTTATAAATTCTTCATTGTGATGAATAATAAAGAATAACTTGATTATCTACTGATCCATATTAAGTGACAATGGGTATAAAAATGGAAATGTAAGGGATCAATAGATAGCATAATGGTTATGTTGCTGGACTCGTGCAAAGCTGACTACGGTTCAAGTCAGGGACTTGGTAGCTTAAAACTCACACCAGGAATGTGTCCGCATGGCCAAAATCCTGAGAGGAGAACGGAAGAGAAGGGATTGGGTGCAGTCATTCCCCATGGGAGGTGATTTCTTCCTCTCTGTCTCTCTCTGCCTTCCTAGTGAGTACATGCACCCTATAGCAAAATCTCTTTTAAAAAAATGGATATATATATAATAAGAATTCTGTATGAAGTTTAATCTAGTATACGGTATAAGAAATATCTAAGAAAAAGATCATGATAAAATATTCACCATCCAGTTAAGGGCAAAAATAAGAGAGATTAGGGCAGGCAGCAGAGAGAAGGGGAATACTAAAAAAATGTTAACAAAATACAGTAATGCATTTTTAAGGTGGCACTACTATAGATGGATACCACAAACGAAATGAAACAAACAAACAAACAAAACTCTAATGTATACTTAGAGCATTATGTTAATCACGACATGCTTTATATCATTTGAATGAAACTATTATTTTGGTTTGAAACAAAGGTTCTTATTTATATCTTAAGGAGATACAATATATTACTTATTTTAGAAAAAGACACATATTAAATATTATCAACTACTTGGGTAAAATATCAAAGAACATCTATCTTATGCATACCTGCTATAACCTAACAAGCAAAGTGTATGAAACTGTGGTCTCTCTGTAAGTGTAGGTTCCTTCATAAAAGTAGTAGCACAGCTATTTAAATCATATCATGTGGCAAGGTCTATGTATATTGTTTGGCAGGAACCATGGTAATTAATAGCAATTCATAGTTTCATAGTTATGAAAGGCAATACATATTTGTTAAACTTTCATCATACTCTAATAAACACATATCTGGCATGGCTGAAAGTTTAAGCTAATCTGAAAGTTCAAATGAGAAAAAATATATGAATCTACTGAAAACTGTCTATTGTTCACATAAAGTCTGTTTTCTTGTAATGTCTAAGTAAAAGATAACCTAAATTCTGCTTACCATTTCCTTCTGTGTCATCTTTTATGCAAAGATTGTAAACTACTAACTCACCAAGTTTTTAACAAACACATTTTCAGTGACTGGCATGCAACTACCCAAGATCTTAGTACCAAAGTGGGTCCTTGAGAAATATCTCCTAAATAAATAGCCAACACTGGACTAACATCCCCCAGCGAAAACACATGCACACAGTGAATATTTATATCCCTACGATTTTTACAATATAATCCTATCTGTATTATGCATCTGTACCTTAATAGAAACCTGACTCTGTCTCCCTAAAATAGATCAACATGAAATCCTCTACTGGATGTTTATGGATAATATTCCCTAGAGTGGATGCTTTACTAAATTAATTTTTTAAAAAGGCTGATTTCTGAGAGGAATATTTTTGACAGAGATTTTATAACATGATGCATTAAACACAGTAGCAAAAAAAATGAAGTTTGATAACTTCCTTTATATACATTTGTATAATGTATATAAACTTCATTTATATGTATTTATATAATGTATTTATATACATTAGACAGCAGGACACGGGTCTACAAACATTATCTGGGAAAGGACAAGGTAGTAAATATTTAAGGCTTTGTGGGCCATATGTCTCTGACAAACTGCTCAACTCTGCTATTACAACAGGAAAACACAGGGAGACAATCTGTAAACAACTGAGCTTGTCTGTATCAGAAAATTTCATTTATAAAACCAGGTTGAGACTGGCAAATAGGGCTGTAGTCTGTTGTTGCTATAATTCATCACAGGATATCAAAATAATCTAGAATTTTCATTTGACTGATCAGAATTCATATTTAAGACCCAGATGATGTCACCTTAATGAAACAAAAAACAAATGTAAATTTTGGCCATAAATTTAATCTTTTAATATTTTAGTAATATTTTCTTTCATCTTTTCTTTTTTTCTTCAGAATTACCGTTCCATCATAGTTTTAAACTTCCATGAAAGCCCTAATTTCTATCCTGTAAGTCAGCATCCTTTTGTAATATCTTTGCCTTAAGCCCCATGAAATTCTGCAACATGAAATTCTCTATGTCACTCTCTCCTTAAACTGATTCCTGCACCGAGGTGCAATGGATACTAATTTCCCGTATTCCAAAGAAAGCTGCCTTCAATCATGAAGACAGTCCTCTCTGGGCCTTCGTAGGGGCATTGGGCCAACACCCAGATCATACTGCTAGCCCCTCCCAGTATCAATCTGCACAAATTGAGAACCACTGCATTAAATAATTCACCTATGTCCCCATTCGTTAGGGATCTCTACTTTACCACAGTTTAACTACTTTACGTAATTTAGTCTGTTATTTTTCCTTTCTGTTCGGTTCCATTGATAAACATGTTTCCTTGACAGCTAATGCTACACTTCTCAAATACTTTCCCTTGAATAAATTCAATATTTGCCTGAGATATTTTTCTCATTTAATAATGTTTTTTTTTTTTCAGTTATCTTCTATGCTTCATTCCATGTAGTGTCTCATATAAAATTTAGAATCTTTTTACTTAGTTCAAAGTGGCAAAACAAAGAATTCTGTGTGATTGAGACCAGCAGATGGTGTAATAGTTACATTACTGGACTCCCATGAAGCTGACCACGGTTCAAGTCCTGGACCTTGTGGCTTAAAACTCACGCTGAGCATGTGTGTGTGTGCATTTCTAAAATTCTGAGAGGAGACTGAGAAGAAGGGATGTGGCATGGCTGTCCCCCCAGGAGTGATTTCTCACTTTCTCTCTGTCTCTCTCTATCTGGCAAGCACATGCACGCTTATAGCAAAATCCTCTCTTAAAAAAAAGAATTCTGGGACCAGCAGTTAGCGTAATGGCTATGTCGCTGGACTCCCACGTAGTCGACCGCGTTTCGTGTCCTGGACCTGGTGGCTTAAAACTCACGCCGGGCGCGTGTGCGTGCGTGCCCAAGATCCCGAGAGGAGAATGGAGGAGAAGGGATTGGGGCATGGCCATCCCCCCTGAGGGGTGATTTCTCGCTTTCTGTCTCTCTGTCTCTGTCTGTCTGGCGAGCGCACGTGCCCTATAGCAAAAACCTCTTCCCCCTCCCCCCCAAAAAAAGAATTCTGTATCATATATTTATAGCTCTAAATTAACATTCATATGTTGCAAATTTTAAACGTTTCATCAAAGAAAATAGTATGTTTAATCTACTCTCCTTTACATCACTGAAAATGAATTTGTAATTCATTGCACTACACAGAATATCTTTATCCCATTTTTGTTGTTTTTAGGTTTTTGCTACAAAGATTATCAGCCCGCCAGACAGAGACAGACAGAAGGAAAGTAAGAAACCACCCCATGGGGAGATGGCCACACCACAATCCCTTCTTCTCATTCTCCTCTCAGATGACCAACATGTTTTTCAAGCTGCCAGGTCTGGAACTTGCACTATAGAATCATCTCTGGGGGATCCAGCACCTTTACCACTATGCCACCTGTTGGCCCTTCATTTTTTAACAAATTTAAGAAAGATATATAATTCTACGTTAAAGTAATAATTCATCAAGATAAAATAACTTTATTTTATTGAATCAAAGATGATGTAATTGAGAACATATATCATTATTATACATCTCGTAAATATGTGAATAGGGAAATTTTATGACCTCCTGAATTGGTGCAAGAATACTTTTGAAATATAATGACCATTATGAACAAAATATTTGCCTAAGCAATGCATGCTATTTATTTCATAGGGTAATTTTTAAAATACATAATTAGGTATAATTTTTCACATGCATGGCAAATTAGTTCACATTAGCAATCTATAAGTATATGTGAATACATCCACACACAATAGTCTTTAAGAAGAGAACACTCTTGGTCATAATACAATTACTAAATAGAGAATCTTCAGAAAAACTCTTACATAATCCATCTGTTTTGCCATTTCAAAAAGGCATTAATTTTAACAATTAATGCCTCTTTTACATTTAAGTTTATCAAAAATATTTAGGTATTCAACATCAAGATATCCTTTTTTCACTGTGATTGGGTAACAAATAACCCATCCTGAATATAGTTTGAAAACAAGAATAAAAATAAAAGAAAGAAGGTCACTAGCCATTTTAAGAAAGGGAAAAGAAAAAAAAATGAGATTCTATTTGAAGAATTCTATCCAAGACAATGATTGTTTATCTCTGTCCAACAGAACAGGGTTTGCACCTTCCAGAAGGGTTTATGACTTTTTATAGCAGTCACTTTTGATACTGTCAAATAATGGGAATAAATCATGCTTTTTCCTTGTCCGCTGTTGAAGATAAAGCAGAGCTTCTTTTCATGCTCCCAAAGTTCCCATCAATTGTTGATATTGCATACTTCTTTATATGGTGATAGTTCTCGTATAGAGCAAGTGGCAAATGGAAATCTCCATTCCTTTAAATTTATCACCACTCTATAGTTTCCTGTAAAACTGAGACTACCATTTCCAGTAATATTATATCCCTTATTTATTGAGACTCACTCTAAGAAGGGATAGTTTATACTAAGCTCAGATTGAAAACAGTGACTGGTTACCAGAATTTACTTATCTCACAGTATCATGATAAAGAACTATTTATCATGGAAAAATTTTCCATGATATAATAGTACATGCTGAAAAAAAAACCAGGTCCACAGAAAGAATTATAAGTTTCTGTTTCAAAGGACTCAAAAATATTTACAATGTCTCTCAGCATCAAGGTAATATATATTTGACTTTTATCTCCACCCCACCAGGAAATCATAGTAATTGTTACTATAAACAAAATCAAGAAGAGTGATAAGCAATAACAACACATCTTAAACAAAAAATAAACACTTTAAGTGTATTTAAATCAGATGCTCACTCTTCAAATCTGTCTCACCTATTCCTTTTTCTTTCTTTATTATTGACATAATCTTGTTTATATTACATTGAATCACATATAACTTTACAGTGTAATACATTTCCTTTTCCACGTACCCCTTTTTCTGAAACAATTTTTTTCTTTAAATTTTACTTTGACAGCTGATTTCTCTAAAATTAAACTTTGTTGTCCTTTTAAATGCACTTCCCTAAATATCTGCATTTCCTAAAAATACGAATTATTTATTTTTTGTTCATCTGGAGGGTAGGTAGCCAATCACACCTTTGTAGTTCCAAGTGCTAGCTCTGGATGTGTAAAGTGAAAAAAAAAATATATATATATATATAAAATTAGCCCCTACAGATGTTATATTTGAAATATAATTTTTCCTGAATTATGTGGCATTTTATTAAATGCAGTATTTCACTATTAAGTTACATTTTTCTAAATTGAAAAGTGAGATCTCTTTCTTTGGTAAATGTCTGACCGAGTACCTTTCTTGTATTATGTAATATCTCAGCAGGTTTACCCTAAAAGCCTTCTACTACTACTTGGAGATCTTACATGAAAATAATCACACTTTTTCCAAAACAGGTGAATATTATTATTATGAGCGAAAATAAAGTTTAAATTTATAGACTTAACTTTTCTTTTAATGTTTAATTTAGCATACTTAGTTTAAGTCTAACTTCAAGAAATGAATAGATAAGATAGATATTGATACAGACATATGTTGTTGGGAAAGTTGTGATGTATTTTTCTATGTTTCTCTATGCAAAAATGCATCATGACTTTCCACACAAGTATATATAGAACATTAGAAATGTCATGGATGCCAAAAGAAACTCACAGATAGTGAGAATGATGGAGAAAAACGTAACACTGGGAATGATCGAGAAGAACATAACACTGAATGCTGTCCATATTGATGGGGATCTTCACAATGCCTATCCTGAAAGATTCCATGCTATGCCTGGGTTTTCATTATTTCCCTTTCATATTGGGACTCTCTCATTTATTTCCACCATTGTATATTTTGCATCAGGACTTTAGATCATTGCCATTTAATTTGTGGATCACCCGATGACCAGTAAACATATCTGAACCTAATAGAGAAAGCTTTTACAAACTATTACAGACATATGTGGGTGATTCTGTATGTTCTCTGGGTGTAGTGGCAGACTTGTAGAAATGAACAAGTGTTTAAAAAATTGGCCTTTCTCTTCCATGGTAAAGAGTTATTGCTGGAAAGTGACTACTGAGTCAGGGCCAACATTTAATAGCATTCTACCCATATTTGCAGCCAAGTGTGGCCATGAACTGTTCTCCCTTTTTTTTTTTTTTGGAGAGATTTTCACTGTAGGGCGCGTGCGCTCGCCAGACAGACAGAGAGAGACATAGAGACAGAAAGCGAGAAATCACCCCCCAGGGGGGATGGTCACGCCACAATCCCTTCTCCTCCATTCTCCTCTCAGGATCTTGGGCATGCACGCACACGCGCCCGGCGTGAGTTTTAAGCCACCGGGTCTGGGACACGAACCGCGGTCGACTACGTGGGAGTCCAGCGACATAGCCATAACGCTAACTGCTGGTTCCCTGTTCTCCCTTTTGATATGTAACAGGAAGTGATATGTCTCTTAAAATATGAGTGAATTTAAAAAGACATGTGCCTCCTCCCATCTCTGAGCTGCACAAAGACAATGCCAAGGCTCTAAGGATGGATGCTCTATTAGTTGCAAGAAGTTGGGCTCTTTGAGTCATGCATGAGGTGGAACTACCTCCCAACCAGGAACACCAACATGAATGATTTGGTAAATCTATGAGGCTCCTTATATTTTTCTCTAGTTAAGGCCTCAGAGAATTGGGTTGATGCAACTTCAAAATCCTCCCCTCCAAATAATAAAAGCAAACGTCTAAATACATGAAATTCTCTATACACCAAGAAATCAGGAGATTAATTTAGATTCAAAATAAACTTTAAAATGACTTTATAGTCAATAAAGAATAAAATGACACCCAAGGGGCTGGCAGGTGGCGCGGTGCTTAAGGGCACTGGACTCCCATATGGCAGACTGTGGTTTGAGTCCCAAACCTGGAGGCTTGGTTTCTCACTTTCTCTCCCTCTCCCTCTTTCTCTCTGTGTCTCCCTCCCTGGAAATATTAAAATTATAATACTAAATAAAGTGAAATGATTCTTTAAAAAATGATACCCATAACAGCAAAATTTTTTAAAAAATTAAAAGAGGCAGAAACAAAACAATAGCTAAAAGTGAAGAAAAAATGGATAACTAAAACTAGGGAAGATAAAATTAACTCAATAGATAAATTAAACTTTTTCTTTTTTTAAGGTTTTTGCCATAGGGTACATAAGCTCGTCAGAGAAAGACAGAGAGGGAAAGTGAGAAATCACCTCACAGGGCGGATGGCCACACCACAATCCCTTTTCCTACATTCTCTTCCTGGTATTTTGGACACTCACTCACATGCACCCAATATGAATTTTCCAGCCACCAGGTCCAGAACTCAAAACACTATTGGCTCTGTGGAAATCCAGTAACTTACCCTGCTAGTCAGAATGAATTAAACTCTTAAGTAGGAGCAGCAAAAGTGAAAACCCAAAACCTAGGAATAGGTGCTGAGATTAAAATGTTCCACAAAGCTTATCAAAGACAGTTTAAAATGGAATGTCTCCAATAAATAAGTAAAAAGAGCTACAGATAACATTATTAAAAATACTATATTCTCCTTCCTCTCTTCTTTTTCAGGTTTAAAATAACTACTTTGGTATAATGTGTATGCTTGCCCCAAAATCCCTGGAGGAGAATAGGAAAAAAAGAAATGACCATACCCTGGGGGTTGAATTCTCACTTTCCCTTCTCTCTTTCTTTGTCTCTCTCTCTGTGCTCATGTCCTATAACAAAATATTTAAAAATAAATAAATAAAAATTTTAAAAATGAACTGTGACTATATTGTGATGTACTGACTTTATAAGCATTATTAATTTTGTGTGTTTAAAGTTAGAACTAAATTTCTAGACAATATTTTTAAGGAAAGAAACAATTTCTGTGATGGAATTTTGTATCATTTCTGGAAAGAAAACAGGGAGAATGAATTAATATATCCTCTTACAGAAATGTATAAGTAGTCCTTGAAAAGTTTATGGAAAATGGAACCAGCAGTTAGCGTAATGGCTACGTCGCTGGACTCCCATGTAGTCGACTGTGGTTCGCGTCCCGGACCCAGTGGCTTAAAACTCACGCCAGGCGCATGTGCGTGCATGTCCAAGATCCTGAGAGGAGAATGGAGGAGAAGGGATTGCGGTGTGACCATCCCATCTGGGGGATGATTTCTCGCTTTCTGTCTCTCTTTCTCCTCTGTCTGTCTGGCGAGCGCACGCGCCCTACAGTGAAAACCTCTCCCAAAAAAAAAGTTTATGGAAAATGTATTTTATGAAAAAACTATATATGGATTTTGAAACTTTTTGTATCAAAATAAACTTGTACTTTAATTCCATTTTCCATGAACTTTTTGAACATCATTCATATGTATCGAAAAAAAATTTTTTTAAAATTAAGAACAGCCTCTATAGAAATAAGATATATAGCTTTTGGTCCAGCAAAGCATAAAACAGGGACCAAAACTGATGTTTAATATGGTCAAAATAATTTACTAAAAATGATCAACTCAAGCCAGCTTATATTTAAACCTATTTTTAAAAGTGTGACAAAGAACAAATGATCATTTAACTATTCAATTTTACTCTGTTACTTGAAAGTCATACCTTCTACTTTCCGACTCCCTTGAATTTCTTGATTTCATATTTTCAAGTCACTGAAAGTCTGGAAATGCTTTATGAAAAAGCAGCTTTGTCTGATATGGAAGGTTTTATTTTAAGAGTTTATATTTAGTGTGTGAGAGCCTTTAGAAAGTGAAAATATGATTTAGGACAATAAGCTTGCCTTTTTTCTGATCCCAATCTCACCTTCCAGCTTTTCATCACTTCTTTCAAACCCCTTATTTAATGCCAGAACAGCCTGGTATCTCAAATTTCTTTATGCTCTCTGCTTTCACAGTCATCTCTGATAACATAATTAGCCAAAATATCATAAACACAGAGCATAAATGTTTCTGAACTACACAGAGGACTGTGCCATGAAGCCTTAATAACAACACTCCTCAGGAGATCAAATCAATAGCTATGTCACTGAAGGTGCTGTATGTCCCCATTCACCTCTGTGAACAATAATGCAATGGTCCGAGAACTGCCACCATCCTTTCTTCCTGAATTTTAAAGTAGCATTAGAAGAACAATAAATAAACCAAAGCATGTTTCTAAGAAATGAAACAATTTTAATGTATTCTCCTTGTTTCACATTTTTTTTATTTCTATAGCCAAATGTTGTTAATACCTACAGGCTTAAGGAAGTTGTCTCTGCAGTACATATGCATTCCTAGCAGGCCTAAAGTGCTAACTACAAACTAATATCTCTAAATACAAGTGCCACTACCTTAATGATATCTATCCTAAATTAATACTTAAGAGGAACTGATTAATGATTTGAGTGACTTCAGAACTCATACAATGGAACAAATCAAATTCAGTTTTTCATGTTATTCCAAATTATTTCTTCTATAGTGCTAACATACTCTTAAATATATGAATTGAACAATTATTGTATGTAAATTAGTATTCTATAAATCAATTTTATTTTTATTCAAACTCAGAAAAAATGACATTAAGTAGGATAAGTTTTTAAAAAATAAATCTATAATATCAGTATGCCCAATTTTAACTGTGAACCTATGAAATCGTATTGAAATGCCATGAAAAACAAGTGAGATTTGATGCAATACTAAAATATTGCTTATTATGTAAAATAGGGTAACCTAAATTATTTGTATTTGGTTTTATATTTTGCGTATAAGCTTGCTATAATGTTTCTGACCATTAGAGCCTAAATCTGATTGACATAACACAAAAAAAGACATTTCTTTTGTGCTTTTAGAATTTAGCTATACAGGTATTTTAACATTATTCTGTTTTGAAAAAGGAATCACAAATTCAGATGTTCAGCAGTACAGTTTTTAGGATAAAATAGGTCAATAAGTTAATTAAATGTAAGTAAATATATATCATTTATGAGCTACAATGGTCTGAATATTGGGTCATTCTATTAAACACCAGTTTATTCTGTCTTTGTTACATAGCAAATCAAGCTTTATCAAGTCAGTCAAGCAAATTATGAGAATCCCCAAGGTCTCAATTGATTTTTCATATTTATCATCTCTAACAGTAAAATTCAAGATAAATTTTTATATTTTTCATCAATAAATTTCAGAATGGATGTATAAATCCTGTTCTAACAGTGCCTATATTGGACTCTTAGAATTAAAAAAATAAATCTACAGTGAAAAGGATTTAATTGAAAATGATTAACTTAGGGTTTCCATGCTTTGAGTTTGGCAGTCAGGAAAACTTAAAGTATTTGTGTGTACACTTGGAATGAGGAAATGAAAGAGACAGAGAAGGAAAGGAAAAGAAAGAGTAAGGAAGGGAAGAATAGGCAAAAGGAGGAAGGGAAAACACACAAAGGCCTGACTGAGAAATATCTAGGCTTCAGTTCTCATCCAGTATTAGTAACCACTCTGTGGCCCCGTTAAGAGTAGGCAGTTAACCAAAAAGTCCCAAAATTCTAATGGAAAGGTCAGCCAACCCCTCGGTAACTACCACCAGTAGCTGCAATTAGACCATCTGGTAACAATAACATTCTTCTTCTTCCTGTGGTAACACATAGGCACCAGTGACATTCTAAGGGCTACTTGGCTGGTATATGACCTAACTCTGGGGGTGCTTGACCAAGGTGGCCAAAAATCATCCTCGTGTGCATGCTCATATCTCCAAAGGCCACACTGGGCATGCCTAGACTTCTTACTAGACAGGAAGAGTGCAGGTGCAACGAAAGCCTGTCAAAGTACACAATAGAGCCACCAAAATAAAGGACACCCTTTCCTAAATATCCATAGCAAGATTAATCCATAAGAAAAAATCCAAGCTCTCTCTCAGGGCAGTTACCGCTTCATGACTTGACTGTTCAACCCTCTTTCTAGTGTACTAATAAACTTGCTTTCTCACTCAATTATGACTTCCTGTGGCTATGGCTTTCATCTTACAGGACAGAGTTCTAATTCAGAGTTTGAGCACAAGAACTGAGGGCACATTCCACCTTCCATTCCAGTAACAGCCTAAAAGAAATACATGCTGTTCTCAGTAATGCATTTTGTTTTATAAGCTTATGAATAAAGAGTTTTTTAACACCTTCTAGATCTCAAATATGGCAAACATTCCTGAAAAAAAAATCAGAGTGTCCAAAATGAGAGGAAATAGACCACTCCAGAATAGTATCAATAGTTTCTCCCTTGAACTACCCAATGGATCCCAGTTCTCAGTGCCTCTGGTCACTCATAATAATAAATTTCTTACCTTTAATACACATGTGATTTTTTTGTTTGTTTGGAGAGGTTTTTGCCATAGGGCACATGCGCCCACCAGAAAGACAGAAGAGACAGAGAGACAGAAAGTGAGAAATCATCTGCCAGGGAGGATGGCTATACCACAGTCCCTTCTCCTCCATTCTCCTCTCAGGATCTTGGGCATGCACGTACACATGCCCAGTGTGAGTTTAAGTCAGCAGTTCCAGGACTTGAACCGCGGTTGACTACATGGGAGTCCAGTGACACAGTCATTACACCATCTGCTGGTCCTAACATACAATTTTAAAATACACTTTTTTTTTTTTAATTTGCCACAGGGTATATTCATTCAACACTGACAAAGAGAAAAAGAGAGAGAGAAAGTGAAAAAGCACCCCTTATGAGTCGTAGTCATACCACAACCCCTTCTCTGCATTTCTCTCATTTCCCTCTCCCTCCAGGATTTTGGACATGCACGAACACATGGTTGGCATGTTTCTGAGGTTGCAGAGTCAACAACTTGAACTGCCTAGTCGCTAATGTGAGAACCAGCCACTAAACCACCAGGCCATAGGATATGCCTAAATAAACCTGTTAATCTGATAGTCCTGGTAAAACAGACTTAAATAATTATTACTAATTGTGTCACAGAGAAGAGAGGAATTAATTTTATGGAGACCCAGATATTTGTGTTAGACCTTGAAATTTCATCACAGAAAAAGGTAAAAGGAAGGAAACCAAGAAGGTTGATAAAAGTTTAAAAAGCAAGCCTGGTGCAGCAGTTAAGTGCTGTGCATAGAAAATGGATCCCACATGGCTGTGTTTCAAGTCCTGGCCCTCCTCTCAGGATCTTGGGCATGCACGTACACATGCCCAGTGTGAGTTTAAGTCAGCAGTTCCAGGACTTGAACCGCGGTTGACTACATGGGAGTCCAGTGACACAGTCATTACACCATCTGCTGGTCCTAACATACAATTTTAAAATACACTTTTTTTTTTTTAATTTGCCACAGGGTATATTCATTCAACACTGACAAAGAGAAAAAGAGAGAGAGAAAGTGAAAAAGCACCCCTTATGAGTCGTAGTCATACCACAACCCCTTCTCTGCATTTCTCTCATTTCCCTCTCCCTCCAGGATTTTGGACATGCACGAACACATGGTTGGCATGTTTCTGAGGTTGCAGAGTCAACAACTTGAACTGCCTAGTCGCTAATGTGAGAACCAGCCACTAAACCACCAGGCCATAGGATATGCCTAAATAAACCTGTTAATCTGATAGTCCTGGTAAAACAGACTTAAATAATTATTACTAATTGTGTCACAGAGAAGAGAGGAATTAATTTTATGGAGACCCAGATATTTGTGTTAGACCTTGAAATTTCATCACAGAAAAAGGTAAAAGGAAGGAAACCAAGAAGGTTGATAAAAGTTTAAAAAGCAAGCCTGGTGCAGCAGTTAAGTGCTGTGCATAGAAAATGGATCCCACATGGCTGTGTTTCAAGTCCTGGCCACAGTGGTCTGAAAAACATGTGGGAACCAGCAGTTAGCATAATGGTTATGTCACTGGATTCCCATGTAGTCGACCATGGTTGCATCCCAGACCCGGTGGCTTAGAACTCACGCCAGGCGCGTGTGCGTGTGTGCCCAAGATCCCAAGAGGAGAATGGAGGAGAAGGGATTGCGGCGTGACCATCCCCCTTGGGGGGGTGATTTCTCACTTTCTGTCTCTATGTCTCACTCTGTCTGTCTGGCGAGTGCACGCGCCCTATAGCGAAAACCTCTAAAAAAAAA
>NW_006209696.1:1307548-1334689 GCF_000334495.1 Tupaia belangeri chinensis
GGAAAGAAAATAAAACAAGGCCAAATTGTGAAGTTCCTTGAACTTCTTGGTGACTTCCAACTCTGAATGAGCAATGAACACACAAAAGAAAAATTTAAAACTAAAATTATCATAAATTTAATACTCTAAAGCAGTTATCAGTATTTCTAACAGTAACCAATCTCAGTACATCAAATGTCCCAGATGATGCATCATACATTAGTGAAGCCATGCTAGCTTTATTTATTTTTTTCAGAGAGGTTTTTGCTATAGGGTGTGTGTGTTCTCCGGAAAAACAGAGAGAGACAGAGACAGAAGTGAGAAACCATCCCCCCATGGGGGATGCCTATGCCACAATCCTTTCTCCTCCATTCTCCTTTTGGGATCTTGGGCACGCACACACACGCCCCCAGTGTGAGTTTAAGCCATAGATCTGGGACTCGAACCTCTGTCGACTACATGGGAGTCTAGTGATGTAGCCATTACGCCAACTGCTGGTCCCCATGTTAGCTTTATTAAATCTCAAAATAACAGCAATGACATGAGTGGCCACAGACCAGACCAAAAGGGAGCCACTGGTGAGACCAGTCAACTTTTAGATTATAGAAAGTGTAGGCAAGTTATGTGCATATGTCATGGAGTTCTGCTGTAAGAAAAAGCTCAAACCAATGGAGTCTTCTTTGAGTCTGAACAGATTATGCAAGCTTTAATGATAGCAAGGAGACTGTGAATAAAGGCTAGAGGATCAGTAAATAAATGGTTATTATGGGTACTGAAAGGTTAACCCATGTGTTCCCATAACTTTGTTATGTTTTTAATCAAATTAAAAGGTTCCCAGATATCTCTTGAAACTAGTATTTGGACAATTCCCTTAAATAAAGAAGATGACTCAGAAGGTAGTCAAGAGACCATTGATAGAGTCAGGGGCCACAAGAACCAATCACAAGTAGAACCGACATTTATCAGAGAGCCTTCCCTATCCCTGTAGTATGGATTCTGAGAATACTTACATGAATTTCAGAATCACAGTGGACAAGTTACTACTGAGTTCTTTACTTTTCAGAATGGGAAAGTCTTTTATAATTATCCTGTTTTTATCACATGTAGATTGCATGTGTGAAGAACAAAAATTTCTCTTTTTAGTTCATAGTTCTGCAGGTCAAGAGAGGTGTTAGCTTTAAAGATTAATTCATATCTGCAACTTATTTTAATGATGTTATCTATGTCAGGCATCTGTACATTCATGCCCAAAATCCTGATGGGATGAAGGAATGGAGGTGAGATGATCACATACATATCATAATGGATGCTGATGTTTCTCTCTCTCTCTTTCTCTCATGAACACATAGATACTACCAATTAAACCAAACAGAAAAAATATATATGGATTGTTCAAAATTATCAATATAGAAAAATAAACAAAACTTGCCAGACTAGAAAAAAAAAAATAAAACAAGGCCAAATTGTGAAGTTCCTTGAACTTCTTGGTGACTTCCAACTCTGAATGAGCAATGAACACACAAAAGAAAAATTTAAAACTAAAATTATCATAAATTTAATACTCTAAAGCAGTTATCAGTATTTCTAACAGTAACCAATCTCAGTACATCAAATGTCCCAGATGATGCATCATACATTAGTGAAGCCATGCTAGCTTTATTTATTTTTTTCAGAGAGGTTTTTGCTATAGGGTGTGTGTGTTCTCCGGAAAAACAGAGAGAGACAGAGACAGAAGTGAGAAACCATCCCCCCATGGGGGATGCCTATGCCACAATCCTTTCTCCTCCATTCTCCTTTTGGGATCTTGGGCACGCACACACACGCCCCCAGTGTGAGTTTAAGCCATAGATCTGGGACTCGAACCTCTGTCGACTACATGGGAGTCTAGTGATGTAGCCATTACGCCAACTGCTGGTCCCCATGTTAGCTTTATTAAATCTCAAAATAACAGCAATGACATGAGTGGCCACAGACCAGACCAAAAGGGAGCCACTGGTGAGACCAGTCAACTTTTAGATTATAGAAAGTGTAGGCAAGTTATGTGCATAGGACATGGAGTGCTGCTGTAAGAAAAAGCTCAAACCAATGGAGTCTTCTTTGAGTCTGAACAGATTATGCAAGCTTTAATGATAGCAAGGAGACTGTGAATAAAGGCTAGAGGATCAGTAAATAAATGGTTATTATGGGTACTGAAAGGTTAACCCATGTGTTCCCATAACTTTGTTATGTTTTTAATCAAATTAAAAGGTTCCCAGATATCTCTTGAAACTAGTATTTGGACAATTCCCTTAAATAAAGAAGATGACTCAGAAGGTAGTCAAGAGACCATTGATAGAGTCAGGGGCCACAAGAACCAATCACAAGTAGAACCGACATTTATCAGAGAGCCTTCCCTATCCCTGTAGTATGGATTCTGAGAATACTTACATGAATTTCAGAATCACAGTGGACAAGTTACTACTGAGTTCTTTACTTTTCAGAATGGGAAAGTCTTTTATAATTATCCTGTTTTTATCACATGTAGATTGCATGTGTGAAGAACAAAAATTTCTCTTTTTAGTTCATAGTTCTGCAGGTCAAGAGAGGTGTTAGCTTTAAAGATTAATTCATATCTGCAACTTATTTTAATGATGTTATCTTGTCTTCAATGTGACACCATAAAGGGATAATTTTTGGGAGAGTGTGGAACTTTCTGAATGAAGGAGGGAAATGAATCGAAAGAATCAGAGAGACACTAAGGTATACTAAGGTATACGGTCACAGTGGCAGTCCTCTGTAAATATGCTTCCAGATATTCATCTCCTTGTGTAGCATGCATATATACTCATTTCACATATGGCTAAATGAAAAACTTTCTCTTAAGTCAACACCTATACTCTAAAAAGCCTGGGCTAGAGACTTAAATAATGAGAGTCCACATAGATAGAGGCGCTGAAAGATAAGAAGCTGTCTTGGACTTTCTAATTGCATTTAAGCTCTCAGCAGAATTCAACAGCATGAGTGACCTCTACTTATTATTTATTAGGCAGAAAAGGTACCTAACAAAGCCCTGAGAACTGATAAATCCATATTAAGGTTTTAAGCCAGTAAGGTTTGACTTTGCTTTGTGTATTTGCACTAAATGATAACAAATAATGATATATGCTTCATTTTTATATCTACTGCCTAAGAAATAGATTAAGTGATACTAGGTCCTGAAAAATATCAATAGTTTATTTTTTAATAGAATAAAGTAGAAGGAGTATGTTGTTTTTGCTTTTCCCATCGAATGTGTAGTCACATAATTACTGGAGCTATGGTTTATTCATATACATTGGAATTATTTTGATATTCCAGATATATTTAATTTGGAGATTTGGTTGCAAAATAGGTTTTTGATAGATGGCAATGGAAGCAATGATAAAAACCATTATCAAAGGGAAAAAAAGGAACAATGTGAAGCATCAAAAGCACACATGTAAGTAAAATTTCAAAGTTAGTAAGTCGTGAATATAGAACTTAAGTTAAGTCTTCTAATTTCTGCCATCCAGTACAAGAAGATAGTATACCAACATCCACAAATTTTTGCAATAAGGATAATAAAAATAACAAGTCATAAGAATAGATAAGTAGAAACTCTAAGTAAACTGATGCAGTTTACCATTGTCTAAAATATTTTTTTTGCCAAAAGAAAGAGGTTCTAAGTATATACATAAGAATGAAATTTCACACAGCAAGTATATTAAGTAAAAAGAATCTAGTGGTCATGATCATGGTTAGTTACTTTAATCCTATGGTCAACGTCATAAAAGTGAAAGTATTTAGTAATAGATAATCATGTAAATCCTTAGATTTGTTTATTCTTTAAATATTTTAAACTTTATTATTTTGAACAATTAATGGCTAACTTCTATCTATTTTTAAATGCAATAAAACTACAGGTTACAATATGTAATATATTTTATCCCCGGATCTTACTGTATACCCCCTTAATGAATAATTACATGTATACAAATTTCTTTAATGTCTTTTTCCAATGTAAAATATTTTACAGACCCATTGGGGATCATTTTTAAAACTTTTTCTGCCTTATAAATCCTTCTTATAAGTGAATGACAATTCTATATTAAACCTATATTGATAAACTTGAATGAAGTATGTATATTCTCATGATTAAATAGTGGAATAAAGCTGGTTCGCACTTTACAAAATATACAGTTCAGACTTATATAAATAGAAATATTCCCCATTACCCGGCATCACTGGAGACTCTAGTAAAACTTAAAAAAAAAAAAAAAAGTTAAGATCCCTTTTGTTTTACAAATAGGTAAAAAAAATCTTTAAAAATTCACATATATTACCAATGACCCTTATATGCATACAAGTATGTTTTTTTCTTATGTATTCTTGTCCTTTTTAATAAGTATCAATAAAGAAGTCAATAAATTCAATATGGTGCTTTAGAAAAAATACCTATAAATAATAATCATGGAGTGGGAAATATATCCATTATATTACAATTTATCAAGAAATAATTTTTTTCTATACTTATTTTTTTATTATGAGTTCTAGATCCAAGTGTAATTGAATAGATTATTAATGAGGGTACACAAAATTTTTAAAATGTATATATTAGAATAATAAGCTTTCATAAAATGATTAAAATTAACAAGAAAGAAGTTTCTTTTTGAAATATTATGAGTATTTTGTTTTACAAATAGGTAAAAAAAATCTTTAAAAATTCACATATATTACCAATGACCCTTATATGCATACAAGTATGTTTTTTTCTTATGTATTCTTGTCCTTTTTAATAAGTATCAATAAAGAAGTCAATAAATTCAATATGGTGCTTTAGAAAAAATACCTATAAATAATAATCATGGAGTGGGAAATATATCCATTATATTACAATTTATCAAGAAATAATTTTTTTCTATACTTATTTTTTTATTATGAGTTCTAGATCCAAGTGTAATTGAATAGATTATTAATGAGGGTACACAAAATTTTTAAAATGTATATATTAGAATAATAAGCTTTCATAAAATGATTAAAATGAACAAGAAAGAAGTTTCTTTTTGAAATATTATGAGTATTTTATTGTCTTGACAATGTGAACGGTCTAGTTAAACTGAACTAGCATTGTGCTGGCAGATCTTACACAAATACTACTATTAAAATAAAAAAACAATAGGTTATATGGAAGAAAATAATACTTAGTAGTAGTAAAACATAAATCAAGTGCTTATAAAGTTAACACTCAACCACCAATTATATAACATCCTTAGGCACTAGTCTCTATGTTTTCAAAATAAAATATATATAAATTATTTGTTTATTTAAATATAATTCCAATTAGTTACTATTCAATTATTAAATTTCATATAAAGGTTTATTTTAATGTCATATTCTCTATAAACAACTAAAAAGGCCAATAAGCAAATCCCCATTTGAGTCACCATTCTTATTTGTTGCTGCTATTAATATTGCTTTTCTTTATAAAATTTAGGTGTATACAACAATTCATATTCCTTAACTCCTTCGCTCATAGCAATATGATACATTTTCATATATCTTACCCACGAGGAAAAAATATCAGAAATTTTCTTATGGTTAATCTGAGTGAATTCCTTCCACAGTTAATTGCTAGGAATGGTATTCAAAAATTTTAAAACCAATGTACAACACATTTACTCTTAAAAATCATCATTTAATGGGACCAGCAGTTGGCATAATGGCTATGTTGCTGGACTCCCATGTAGGTGACCACGATTTGAGTCCCGGACCTGGTGGTTTAAACTCACGCTGGCTGTGTGTGCGTGAGTGCCCAAGATCCCGAGACAAAAATGGAGGAGAAGGGATTGCAGCATGGTCATACCTCCTAGGGAATGATTTCTCGCTTTCTGTCTCTCTCTCTCTGTTTTTCTGGCAAGTGCATGCACCCTATAGCAAAAGCATCTCAAAAACAAACAAACAAACAACAACGAAATCATCATTTAAATGCAATATATATTATTTAAATGATTCTTTCTTACCATGGCAAGAACCTTCAATTTCTTCATATCCTGTACTGCAGATGCACCTTCCAAGAGGAACAAGCCAATCTCCATCAGCACCACAGTATAGTTTAGGAGTATCACGCTCTTCAGCACTCTTCACACAAGAGCCCCGTACTTCAACCAAAGAGGAAGAATCAACCCTCGGGATGGTGTCAGGAAACATGGCCAAGTTACGAACGGTGAAGGGGCATTTTTTGTAGAAAACACGAACTGAAACCAGAGCAATGCATGCCCCAATGTCTTGAAAAGCTAGATAAAATCCTTTCCTTTCTATAGGCCCCACCTCACGAATTTCAGTGTTGAGTTTGAGGATACGATCACCCAAATCCATCTGGGTAAAACTCTCATCAGCAGCAATTGTATCTATTTTCGTATATTGACTTGGCTTGAATTTAATTCCATGAGACTCATCTGATTCCATATAATACAGATTAAATGTTTCTTTGCAAGTTCCCAAGACCCATGGGATGCTGTTACAATCCCTCAGTGTGAACTTCATTTCCACATAAATTTTCTGAGCTGCATCACGGGAGATCCAGTTTGTACGAAGCCAGTTGTTTTGGTTTGGTTCCATTACGTTACATACCTGGTACGTGTGAATGGGTCTATTGTGTTCATCCATTTCAGTGATGGCATCCCACTGTACCAAAAAAATAAAATAAAAATAAATAAATAAAAGATTAGATAACCACAGTGGTTAGACAGAAATGCTTACTTCTATTTTTGCTTTAGTAAATCAATAAAAGGGTGCAAATGAAGCTATGTATAGAAATAATGCAACAGCATTTTAATGTGACTTGACGTAAGAATATGGTTTCTGGGATCAGCTGTCCTGGTATTGCTTTCCTACACATGAACTGCATGATCAAGAGCAACTCTTACCTCTAGTTTCCTCAAATGTAAAGTAAAACTAATAATAGCACTTGTTTCATAAGGTTTGAAGAAACAAATTAAATATATATAAAGAGCTTACAATAGTTATTTGAACACTTATATAAGAGCAAAAAAGTAGCATCTGTTATCTCATAAAACTAGACCCATGACAAATGCTTTCCTTTGTGTCCTCATATCCAGTTTGTTACCAGTTGATGCATGTCCACAAGTACTAAATTAAATATTTAGTATTAAATTAAATAAGGCCTTATACTTATTTGGGAGACATTTATTTATTCCAAGCATTATGCTGGACACTTGGAATACAGCAGTTAACTAGTTGAATGAAAATGCTAGACTTTATGGAGTTTAGCCCAAGAAGAAATTAAAAAAAAGTATTAAATGATCAAAATGAATGATTTGGTACAAAGTACAATAGAGAAAAATAAAGCAGGAAGACAGAGAAGAAGAGGGTTACAATTTCAACTAGATTAGCTAGTAAAAGCCTCACTGAGATAGTGACATTTAAGCAGATATCTTAGAGGTGACAGTGAACTTTGCAAGGAAATGGTCTAAGATCAGACGGCAGGAGTACATGGCTGCAGTGTTACAAGAACAGTGTAAGTGGGGATGGGAAACACAGCAGGTAATAAAGACAGAGAGCAGGAGAAGCCAAACAAAAAGTCTCTATAAGCAATTTAAGCACTTTGATTTTTACAATGAGCTAGATCATTGTGTTATTTTCATTTCTGTGTGTTAGTATTCTGCCACTCGTTGCACAGAAAAGCCTTGTTATTCTTTTATAGATACTTAATGAAAATCTTCAAATACATCCAAATTCGTTGACATTTTCAGTATTTATATACCTAATATTACAGAAGTCTGTATTACAAATTTAGATTATATTTTATTCATGTAGTTATGAAGCAATCAATCTTAGAGACCAGCAGGTGGCATAGTGGTTAAGGTGCTGGACTATGGCTGACTTTGGTTGGAGTCCTGGACCTGGTGGCTTTCTTTCTCACTTTCTCTCTCTCTCTCTCTCTCTGTAGTCAAATTAAAATAAATAAATGAATAAATAAAAAATTAAATAAATAATCAATCAATCTTCAATAAACAAATACTTCAGTAATACAGCTTTTTTTGAAAAAACATGCTAGTCATTATAGTTGATAATTTCCATTAAAGAATACTGGAATGAAAAATGATTTCCTATAGTAAATAAGTGTTATATTTCTTGATACCATACTTCAATGATTTATAAGATTATTTAATACAATTTGTTTGCAGTTTCTCATTTTAATTGGCTGTAGAAGAGTCACTTAATCAAGGCTGGTTGAATTTCAATTAGTATAGCTGCTAATACAATGAGTACTTCAGTATATCGTGTTGTTAAGACACTAAGTACTTCCAATTAACTGCTGTAAATTCTACAAACAACTTATATTTTCAATTAAGCAAACTTAAAAACAATATATATATATATATATAAACAAACAAAAACAAAGAAAAATCTACTAAGTTCCTTTGGAAATGTTGATATATTTTTGCTAAACATGCTATTTATCAGGAGTGATCTAATAATCATTAGATGGATACATCTAAATGATTTTCATCCAAGCCTCTAATAGGAGTTACACTACTCCTACATTTAAACTTAAAAGACAATCTAGTACTATCAACTAATTTATACTACAAATTGGACATTCAGGATGCAATTGTGAACCAAGAAACAAATAATGAAATATGTGTAGTTTCAAAGCTAGGGTCTAAAATTCTGAATATTTCATTCATAGAGGAGCCTCTAAAGTACTTGCTCAGTAATTATTTTTATTCTCCATAAATTTCTAATCAGAATTGATTTTGTTGTTCAGGAAATGTATATCTTATAGTCTATAAGTTTCATTTAGGAGTATAAGGCTATACTCCCAGTAAATTCAGTTTGAAAAGTGTATTTCAACATCTTCAAACTACATGTTTATATATTTAATTTTTTTTTAAATTTTTACATAGGGTGCATGTGTTTGCCAGGGAGAGATAAGAAGAACGAAGAGAGAGAAAGTGACAAATCACCCTCCCTCTGCTCCCAGGAGCACTGGTTGTGCTACAGTCCTTCTCCATTCTCTCAGGATTTTGGGTAAGCACACATGCACCTACCTTGATCCTCAAGCCAGTGGGTCCATGAACTGTGGTTGGACATGTGAGAACCCAGTGCCTTAACCACCATGCCACTTACTGGCTCCTATATCTGTTTATATTAATAAGATCAACCATGTTTATCCAACAATCAACTTTCTCAAAACATCTCAACTAAAAATGAAAAATTGCCTCTTGTTTGGAACACAAGGCCATTACACACAATGCACTGGTGCACCATGATCTGAGCTAGCTGCTGGACTGAGAGGCGAACTGAAACATAAAGACCCTGTCAAAGGTGCTCGTCTGTCTGTCTCTCACTATCTTTCTTTCAGACAGCAAATAAGCTTAAAAATATATGCTGGGGTTGGTAAGAGTGGAGAGAGGACCACTTAATTGTAGAGTGGAGAGAGGACCACTTAATTGTAGAGATGAGTCAAGAGTCAAGAATGAAGTCGTAAGTGTTCAAAGGACAGTTATGCTCATTAACTGGGGTAGGTGGGAAGGGTTTGCCAAGAAGGAGGCACTTGACTTAAAATGTAAAGAATTATAAAATTCACAGACCAGTCCTGTAGCACAGTGGTTAAGAGCTGTGCATGGGGCACAGGATTTCATGTGGCTGATCACAGTCTGAATGCTGGCCCTGGTGGCTTGGAAAACAAGCCAGGTGTGTGTGTGTGTGTGTGTGTGTGTGCACCCACAATCATAATGGGAAGGAGAAATTGAAGAAAAAGGATTGCAGCATGACTGACCCCTCTGCCACACACACACACACACACACACACACACACACACTCTGAGGGGCACTTTCTCTCTCCAACTTGTTTGAACAAGCATGATGGTAGTCACCTTCTGGAAATTTATAAAAATAATAAGAAGAATTATAAAATTCAACAAGGCAGAGGGAGAAGATTTAATAGAAATTAATGTGTAAAATTAAGCTGTATGCACACACTTCCATTAGCTCTGTAACCCATACATTCAGAGTAAAAGTTCCTATTCCCATTTAAAACAAAACAAAACAAAAACATCGTATTTTCCAACTGCAAAATTTTTAGATGTACATCTATTGTCATACTTACAGGATAAAAATATGTATTAAATTTGTCATTAATTTTGGTAATAAGTCAGTCAATTCCATCATAATAGGTATTGAACTCAAAATATGTCAACTCCTCTATCTCATGAGTCCTTGTTTTTAATTGTTTTTAGAGTAGGACAAAATAGAATACTCATATGTAACAATTCATCAATATATAATGCAGAAAACAGCTAAATAAAGCAAAAATCAAAGCACACATGCTTCTGCAGAGGAGAGTATCTTGAAACCACTTCTTTTTTTATGTCCTGAATGAGTAGAATAGAGAACTTCTTCTGTTTTATGGTCATTTTATGAGCCTCTTCTTTAGATCAAGAAGTGGATAGTTAAATTACAAAGTTATGGATGGAAAATTCTTTCACTCCAAGTGCCCGGTTCAATGAGAAGGTTTGGCTGAGCAAGTTGTACTCCATATGCTACAAGGTTACCTGGGATGTAATGATCATTGAGGCAACTACCTGCATGTTTAAACTTGAAATTGTCAAAGCTTTCTCAGAAATGTTAATTCACTTGGTCTTTCTCAATCCAAAAAAAAAAAAAAATCAAAAGAGATATTTTTATTTTCACAATACTGATAAAGAATCAATACCACTGAATAAAAAGTAATCATGGGCCAGCCTGTGGAGTGGTGGTTAATATGACTGGATTCCCACATGACCAACTGTGCTGCTCAAGTCCATGAACTGACAGCTTCAGAAATCCTCTGGGTGCATGTTTATGTGTGCCCCAGATCCAGAAAGGAGGGAATGATAGAATACAAAAGATTATGTGACCATTCCTAATAGGAGGGTTTTCACCTCTTTTTGTCTCTGTCTGACTCTGGCAAGCACATGTGCTCTTGCAAATTAAAACAAAACAAAACAAAACAAAACAAAACAAAACAAAGCAGAACAAAAACTATACAAAATACTATCCAATTTTGCATAAAAAAGACTGGAACCAGGCCTTTTCACTTCATTTTCTATATTCTATGATGCTTCGACAGTTTACAAATCTTGCTGGGGAAGAGGGCAGACAGATGGAAAGACAGGCCCTCCTAGAACTAGCCAATAGCTGGGCCTGCAGCTTGACTTTTATAAGCAAACCAACCAATCCCAAATCTGTAACTTCAACCAGTTCATCATCTAACTCTTATACATCAAGAGAATGCATTCCCTGCCTTGAGTCTTCCCAAAGACTTACTATTCAAAGTCCATAGGAATTACTCAAAACTAGCCAACCATAAAGTGTTTACTCTGCCCTGCTTTTCCCAAAGAAACCTCAAGTGGCTCTGACCTAGACTTTCTCTCCACTCCTGTCATTTGCCAGCTGGCAACACCTGGTGCCTCCCCGGCAGCCCTGCAGGACAAGCACGGACCTCCTGTCTTGGACTTGAAAGTATACTAAACTTCTTTCCAAGTCTTGTTCTTGTGTCCTCCTATGACCACACCAAGTTTACTCTACCATATCTAACACGTACATTTTTAGAATAAATAGCCATATTGGGACCAGCAGTTGGTGTAATGGCTACGTCACTGGACTCGTAGTCGACCACGGTTCGAGTCCCGGATCCGGTGGCTAAACATCATGCTGATCGTATGTGCGTGCATGCCCAAGATCCCAAGAGGAGAATGGAGAAGGGATTGCAGCGTGGCCATCCCCCCAGGGGTTGATTTCTCACTGTCTCTCTCTATCTTTCCGGCAAGCACACGCACCCTATAGCAAAAACCTCTTCCCCACCCACACCCCCCAAAAAAGAATTAAATACCCATATGGTTCTTGACATATTCTTCCTGTGGTCCTTTGGAGCAAAACTGACTCTTGCTTCAACAAGAGCTTTCATTAAGAAAAACACCCCAATTGACAAAATTTCTATTCATCCCATATGTGTCTACACCTTGATCTAAAGTGTGTGGTGTGTGTGTGTGTGTGGGGGGGGGGACTCACAAAATGAGCAGAAGACAAAAACGTTCTAGGTTCTCATCATCCAGGCCATCACAAACAGAAATAGTTCCCCTCTGCAGAAGCATGTATGATTTTATTTTTGCTTTATTGAGCTCTTTTTCACATTATATTTTGGTTATTTATTTAATATGTTGGTATTGGGTTGCCAAAAATTTCATGATGTATTTTTTTTTTTGTTTTCCTTCTTTTCTTTTTTGTTTTTGAGAAGTTTTTGCTATAGGTTGCATGTGTTTGCCAGAAAGACAGAGAGACAGAAAGCAAGAAATCCCCCCACCCACCAAGGGGGATGGCCATCCTGTAATATTTTTTCCTCCAGTCTCCTCTCAGGATTTTGGGCATGCATGCACACGTGCCAAGCATGAGTTGTAAGCCACCAGATTTTTGACTCGAACCACAGTCCAGTGACATAACCATTATGCCATCTGCTGGTCCCCTTTTCTATGTTGTTCAAAGCTTATTTATTTATAAAGAAAAAAAATCAGTGATATATTGTTCACTTTATTCAATAACCTTTTACCATCTCTCAGTGAACTTCATAACTCCTTTCTCACAGAAGGATTTGTCTTCATTGGGAAAAACTGAACAGCTGCTGAGTTACAGCCTCATCTGAATTGAATGCCATACCACGCAAGGAATTTTGAAAAGAGTGAAACAAGTGCAAGCCTGATGGCACAAGGTCAGGTGAATTTGGTGGGTGTAGTAGCACATCCCACCAAGTTCCAATAATTTTCTTTTTTTTTTTTTGAGAGGTTTTTGCTATAGGGCGTGTGCGCCTGCCAGACAGACAAAGAGAGACAGAAAGCAAGAAATCATCCCCCTGGGGGGATGGCCATGCCACAATCCCTTCTCCTCCATTCTCCTCTTGGGATCTTGGGCACGCATGCACACACTCCCGGCGTGAGTTTAAGCCACCAGGTTTGGGATTCGAACCAAGTTCAACTATGTGAGAGTCCAGTGACTTAGCCATTATGCTAACTGCGGTCCCAGTTCCAATAATTTTCAAAGACTGATCAAACTTCAGTGTGGTCTCACATTGTGATGGAACATAACTCTTTTACGGTCGACGAGCTTTACATATTTCTGGACGATGGTTTTGTTCAAACTGTTCAATTGGTGACAGCACACATTCGAATTGGTTATTTGGTTCCTTGGTAGTCACTCAAAAACATGACACTTTTAAAATCCCACCGTACGGAGAGCAGAACCTTCGTCTGATGAATGACTGCTTTCAATGTCATTTGAGGAGAATCATCACTTCAAGACCAAGATCATTTGCACACCACATTTAAACAATCTGCTTCTCATCACCAGTTATAGGTTGCTTCAAAAAGGATTGTTTTCCCCACATTTAATGAGCATGTCAAAGATGTTTGTACATGCCACCAAACGAATGTCTTTGAGTTGGTGAGCAACCCAAATATTGAACTTCCTTAAATACCCAAGCTTCTTCAGGTGATCGTGATGGCTTGATTTGTGGATGGTCAATGTTTCTGAAAATCACTTGCATCATGTGTAATGTGGATTTGACTCAATCAGTCCCTTTGTTGTCACCAACCTCGGTGGGCCTCTCTTACCAAGAGCTTTGTTGAGATGAGCCACTGTTGGCACTGATTTTCTTGTAGAGCATTGTCACCATACTTTACACACCATTTCACATGTATGACACATGTTCTTCCCTTTAGAGAAAGTAAAACAGTAAAAGATGGCAAAAATGCATAATTTGGTCTTCCATATTCAACTTATAAAAGCTCTAAAACTTGGAAACCAGCAGTTAGCCTAATGGTTATGTCGCTGGACTCCCACGTAGTGTACGCGGTTCACGTCCCGGACTGGGGGCTTAAAACTCACTCAGGGCGCCTGTGCGTGCGTGCCCAAGATCCCGAGAGGAGAATGGAGGAGAAGGGATTGCGGTGTGACCATCTCCCCTGGGGGGTGATTTCTCGCTTTCTGTCTCTCTGTCTCTCTCTGTCTGTCTGGTGAGCACACGCGCCCTATAGCAAAAACCTCTCAAAAAAAAATCTCTAAAACTCAACCTAATTGCTCAGTTTTTTCTTAGAATGAAGCTAGAACTGTCAGCTGTCAAATGACATAGTAATAACATAGGTGCAAATGACTCTAGCAATTCCAAAAATGAAGCAGTACAATCTGTTGCAAAAAATGTGCCATGACCTTTCTGAAAACCCAGTATTTTAGGTCTTAGGTGAAAAATATAAAAAATTAGAATAAAAAAAGATACTGTGAGATGGAGAAACTGGGGTATATGGGTTCAGTGCCTATTGTTGGGTTGTTGGGAAAGTCATGACATATTTTTGCATAGAAAAACAAACAGAAACATACATTATGACTTTCCTGACAACCTAAAAGCAAACTATGAATGGATTTGATCAACTTAATTTCAAAACTAATGACAGGTTTGATCATTTTCATCTTTGAACTTCTACAGTTCCCAGGTTGATGTTATCTAAATATTGCACATCTGAACCATAGCTTATATGTGTGTTCATTTTAAATAAGGGTAAGAAATTTACCCACTGAATATATGCAGGGTAGAGTTAAAGTTGCCAAAGGTAAGTGCATGTAACTTAGTGCTTCACAGTGCTCGAGAATATTCCTCCACTGATGATTTCTTGGGCAGTAAATGTTTGATAGAAGTAAGAGGAAATATAAAGAACTAAGAATAGTACTTAATCCATTTTAGCCTAAGGGTTCTAGAAAAGCTCAGCTTCCCACATATGAATTTTTGTTTTCAAAGCAAGCTAAATAAACTAGGCCAAACAGCTAGATTCCTTTGGGCAATGAAAGTTAGAACAAGGAAATTAATTCCCTAAAGCAACTGGTAGTCACTGAGGAATCAGATTGCTTTCTTTTCTCAGAGAACAAAGTAAGATAATCAAATAGCCTTTCTAGGCAAATATACAGATAATATACTATTATACTGATCCATACATGGAAAATTCAAATGTAAATCTCTTAAACTTATACCTTCTCCCTTCCGAAAAGCTTTAGAATTCAGAGGAATGTGAAATTTTATTTCAAAAATAAACTTTAAAATTATAAATAAATGCAAAATGTTTCTCAGCATAAAATGGACAATATTGGAAAGCTAATTATTTTTCAAAGAATAGTGATAAGTACAGGTAACTTATCCAAAGCTCACAGAAAAAGAAAATATCACTTACCCTCAGACTAACAAGTTCACCTCTGTATTTTTATAAAGGGAGGACGGACACCCTAGACACTTTAGGACCCTTAACAGCTACAAGGAAGGTCTGATTTAAGTAAATAAAAAAGGAAAGTAAGTAAAAAGCAATAGGACATATACTGATAATAGGGGATAGGGAAGGAAACACTCAAGTAACACTGAAGAATGAAACAGCTATTGAGAAGTACTTTTGTCTTTACCAGTACACTTCCTAAATGGGTAATACTTATTTATATGTATGTTGACACGCTTTCCTCTTTTCTCTATTTTCAAAAAAAGGTCACATGTAATAATACATATTATAATAATAAAATTAAGTCCTAGATTTATTTTACATTTAAAAATCTTTATATTGGGGGTTAAATTCTACATTTTATTATTTATTCCTTCAAACGGACAGGAAATGTTGTATATATTACCATGTACCATGTAATTACTTCAAAATATATACCCTGCAGAAGGACTAAATCAAGGTAATTAACACGTGCATTGCCTTAACAGTCATCATTTTTGTGCTAAGAACACTTTGTATCCACTCTATTTAAGAATACATTCTTCAAGAATATAATATATTATGAACTATATTCATAGTGTTTGTACAATAGATCATTTGGACTTATTTCTTCTAATTAAAATTTTGTATTCTTTCACCAAGACAACCCCAACATTCCCCAACTTTCTCAACATTCTAGCTCTTGGCAACCACTATTCTATTTCTGTATTAGTTTGAAACAGATTACAGCTGAAAGCTAAAACAGGGAGAAATATGTGGAGAAAAATGTTTTATTTGACATTTTTCTTAAAAGATGTGGTTATAATAGGAGAAATATGCAAAAAAACAACAAATGATCATTTCCAAGATATGGAATCCAAAAGACCAAATTAACTGGTGTTAGACTAGTACATGATTAATTAATACAGCAATGAGACATTATACAGATTTCTTTCCATAAGTAAAAGGCAATCTGATGATAGAGTAAGACATCACAATCACGTTATATCTCTAATTTTTAGTAAGGATCCCTGTTTAATTTGTTCCCAAGTGTTTTGTATACATAACTATAATTAAGTGTTCCTGAAGATAAACTAAATTTAAATGCCAAAAAAGTTAGGGAATGGAAGAAAATTTTCAACCTCATTCAGAGAATGAGAATAGATGGCTGAGAATTGAGTCTACATTTGTAAAATGGTACATGTTTATACGAGATTTGTTTCCAATGATTTTCCTCTTACCTAGTTTGTGTGAGCCAGGTAAACTAAAGTGGTTGAGTGTACACAAGCATTTCATCATGCAAATCTGTGACAGCTTAATTTTTGAAGTATATGCATATAATATTCTGTATCAAAAACAAAAACTTGGTAAAGAGGCTTTTTATTCTAATGTGATATTTTTCTCAACACCACTCAAGTATTCACTTTGAGTCAATGCACTAACATAAACTTAGAAAATTAGTGCCCTGAATTCTGCTGCTAGGCATGTAGTTAATAATGTAAATCTGTTTTTGCAGCAAAAAAGTGAAGCTCTGCATTTAAATGATAACTTGTTTCAGAGACTAAAACAAGGAGCAGAATGTATCATGTATAGAAACATTTCTATTTTACTTTGGGCAAACATAAAACTTTTCTATTAACACCACAAAGATATTTAATAGAAAAAAAGTAAGAACCAAGTGATATATCTGGAAGACAACTGCTGAGACTAAGTTTTAAAAATAAATGTATTACTTTTGGCAGATCTGCCCTATTAATAGGACTAAAATATTATAGCAAGAAGGTTAATTTCCACTAAGAGGAATGATTATCCCATAAGAAACTGTCACATATTCATGAAGATTAAAAATTCTTAAAATCTATCTTCTATGTCCAATGACCTTAACTGGTATTATAAAAGGTTGAGATTTTTACTTAGCAGATGAATAAGATGTTGCAAATATCATCTTTGAGTATTTATAGGAATTTTACAATAAAGAAATGGCAAAAAAATCATCTTAAGTCTTGGTATTATATTCAACAATACACGAGTACCATGGTAATTTAAATAGGACTTCACAAATATAGGAAATTAATCTCACAAACCATATTTAATTTGATTCTTGTATGAAAGAGAGAATAAAGAATATTATCCTGATTTTCTGGATGAGGAAACTGATTTAAAGGAGGGAACTGCCTAATTTGAGTTTACAAAGAAAACAGATGGAGAAATAACAAAAGTACCTCAAAAGTCATGCTGGCTCATATAAAGAGTTACAACTAGGGACCAGCAGTTAGCATAATGGTTATGTTGCTGGACTCCCATGTACTTGACCACAGTTCGAGTCCCTTAAACTCACGCCGGGCATGTGTGCATGCATTCCCAAGATCCCAAGAGGAGAATGGAGGAGAAGGGATTGCGGCATGTCCATCCCCCCGGAGGGTGATTTCTCACTTTCTGTCTCTCTGTCTCTCTGTCTGTCTGGTGAGCATATGCACCAGAAAAAACCCCTAAAAAAAAAAAAAAAAAAAAAAAAGAGTTACAATTAAAATAAGCTTCAGTCGCATCCAAGCTCTAAGAGGGTCGATACTTTATCTTGTTCATCATTGTATCCCTGGTTTCAGAGGGACAAAATACTAGGATGACAGTAGTTTCATAATATTTCTTGTACACATGAACAAATAGCTGAAGCCTTACATTCTAATGAAAACAATGTCAAATGCTTCCCATAAAGGGGAAGTCTACTACTTAAGGATACTAAATATCACACATTATTGAGAGAGAGAGAAATTTTTAGCATTCTCCTAAACCAGTCACCTTTTTACAGAGGTATCAGAATGAATTAGCTCAAGTCTGCAAACATCAGATGACTCACCAGGCATTATTACATTTGAGAAGATTGTAAGTTAGGATGAGAACTCGAGATTAGAACTGAGAAGCACTCTGCCTGTGTGTGCATACACGTGTGTGTGTGTGTGTGTTTGTGTAGTTTGTGTGTATTTTCAAGATGGAGGGAAGAGATGGAGAGAAAAATGTCACTAAGAATATATGCAGAATATGTGCCTGCCTCAGGGGAGAGAGTGAACTCAGCAGGTGATAGAACATCCAGACTGCTTACATAGGTACCATTTAATGGAAAAGGACTTCCATAATAACGGACTACTTATAGATCCGGTCAGATAATCTGTCTTTGCTCTGGTTGTTAATAACGTCGATATCCCTGGTTGCCTCATTTCCTATTTTAACTAAAAAGTATATTTAAGTCATTAAAATATGAATTGGTAATTCCTACAAACATCAATATAAAATCAATGAATATTTAAAATTGTATCCCTGGTTTCAGAGGGACAAAATACTAGGATGACAGTAGTTTCATAATATTTCTTGTACACATGAACAAATAGCTGAAGCCTTACATTCTAATGAAAACAATGTCAAATGCTTCCCATAAAGGGGAAGTCTACTACTTAAGGATACTAAATATCACACATTATTGAGAGAGAGAGAAATTTTTAGCATTCTCCTAAACCAGTCACCTTTTTACAGAGGTATCAGAATGAATTAGCTCAAGTCTGCAAACATCAGATGACTCACCAGGCATTATTACATTTGAGAAGATTGTAAGTTAGGATGAGAACTCGAGATTAGAACTGAGAAGCACTCTGCCTGTGTGTGCATACACGTGTGTGTGTGTGTGTGTTTGTGTAGTTTGTGTGTATTTTCAAGATGGAGGGAAGAGATGGAGAGAAAAATGTCACTAAGAATATATGCAGAATATGTGCCTGCCTCAGGGGAGAGAGTGAACTCAGCAGGTGATAGAACATCCAGACTGCTTACATAGGTACCATTTAATGGAAAAGGACTTCCATAATAACGGACTACTTATAGATCCGGTCAGATAATCTGTCTTTGCTCTGGTTGTTAATAACGTCGATATCCCTGGTTGCCTCATTTCCTATTTTAACTAAAAAGTATATTTAAGTCATTAAAATATGAATTGGTAATTCCTACAAACATCAATATAAAATCAATGAATATTTAAATTGTATGAGTTAATGCAAATTGGGAGATGAAAGTCCTGAGACTTTGATATAAACTTTAAAGAGAAAGATTAAGAAGAAAGTATGTAAGCATACTTACATACTGTTGAAAGGACCCAGTAAAATAAAGACAACCCAATGTTTACTAGATGTGTTGAGAAGAGAAGGTTTGGTGGCGTGTCTGTGTGCGTAGAAGCACAATCTTCATGCAGAAATCTGAAGAAGAGTTCTTTCTTATTAACAACATAAAACACGTAAAATAAATTTGTAGAGAATTTTTTAAGGTCAGATAACTCTGGGCTGGTGCCATGGCCTGGTCGTTAAGGTAGTCAGATCCCTTGGCTGACCATGTAGTTCAAGTCCTGGACCCAGGGACTTGAGAAACAGAAGGTACTTGTGCATGCATGTCCCAACTAGGAAAGGAGGGAGAGATGGAGCAGAAGGGACTGTAGAGTGCCCATTTTCCGTGAGGGTGCTTCCCCCTTTCCCTATCTCTGTCTCTGGAAAATGCAAAAACCTTCTAGCAAGAGCAAAAAGAAAAGGTAAGGTAATTCTGTACATATGTTCTTAGGTTATATTCTGGCCCATTAATGATGTTTTAACACTTTTTAATGCTATTGATTTTGACTAAGTTTTTCAAAATATATTAGACTTTCACAATTCAGTTAAAATTATAACTTGATTTAAGACTTCAGTTCTACTGAAATTTTTCCTACTAAGTCAACATTTTCATGATATCAGAATTCTACATTAAAAATAAAACTATTATCAATGATTATCAGCTGCCTTAAAGGCTTCAAAGAGACACTTGTCTGCATTAATTCACTTAATGATTCTCAAATACCACATGTAAGTACATATATACTGGGAAAATTGTAAAAGCATAGGCACTATATAAAATAACTCTGTGTACTGATTTCCAATTGTTAAAAATTATTCTAAAACACCAAATTAGTAGTAGTTAAAAAATAAGCTTTAAACTGCTGACCTAGGTTGGAAATTTCCCCTACACTCTATTTTCAATCTTACAAATTATTAATTACTTAGAGTATAGTTTAGATGTACTATATTCTTTCTATAAAACCACTTAAAAGAGCTATATGCATTTCTATGGAATGTGACACAATCATTATTTTGCAATAAGCCAACGACAGTATAGTAAACTTAGCTTGTTATTTTAAATAACCTTTAGAAAAAGTTTCATTAATCTTTCTTCAGGAAAAAAAAGCTAAAGAATATTTAAGGCTAACTAAATAACAATGCTTAACAAGCATTCATTTTGCAAACTTGAAGGAAAAAAATGCTATCCTGAATATTACATATTATATTCCACAGAATAATAAACCAAAATTGCTGTTAGCATAGTAATAAAAACCTTTATGATGCATCACACAGAGTTTTAAGGTCATGTTGGGATCATAAATCTTTCAGCTCAGAAATACATTATATGGAACCAATGGACTTAGATATTTTGTACTTAGATTCTCTGTAACAAACAAAAATAATTGGACGTTAATGATCACATACACTTCTGATTAATCCAATATTCTTAAGAGGCAGACGAATATGGGTGTGTTGTCATTAAATATTGATGATATCCATTTTATATAAAAGTAGTTTAAAAATACATGGAAAATGTGTGTATGCGTGTGTTGGTTTATGTTGTAGTTTTATGTATAAAAATTTACATTTAAACCTAATGTAAACTTTACATTGAAATCCATAAAACAAAGAAATGTACATTTCCTAAGTAGTTAAGAGTTAAAAGGCATGAAATTAAGTTAACTGCTACATTTACTTAAATACAAATAATACCCATATCAAGAAACTTAGTCAATTACATACTCAACAGGTATAACATATACTTAAAGTAGTAGTCAATATTTGAAGAAATAATTTAAATAGTTTATGAGTTAATTAAAAAGTAAATAAATCCATGCACTTGAGAAAGTAGAAATATCATGAAGTACAATAGAATTCAAAATAAACTAGAGAACGATTTATAAAGGGCAGAGGAAAAAAAAACAGTAATCAAGCACGTGAACACAAGATACATAACAGCTCATTACAGAAGAAAAATATATATGTCAGTTACCAAACAATAGCTAAAATATCCACTTATAAAAGATAAAGACTCTCAGATTACATAATAAGCACAATCAATTGTAATCCACATATTACCTGTGGATTAAATCTCTTTTCCAAGTTTAAAAAAGTCAAATTCGTCTTTACTATTCGAAGTATTGAACATCACTCTGTTTCTTGATTCCAACTTGAACACAAAAATCCATCAGAATATGCCAAAACAAAGGACCTTTAGTAACTGGAACACACACACACATAAAACTGCTATATAATTATTTGCTGCTTATAAAAATTGAAATACTGGGTCATCGTTCTAATGACCCAAAAGATACTGGTCATCATACTAATGATCAAATAATCCAAAATTTAATAGTAAATGGAATTCCTAGAAAAAAATACTGGCACCAATAAAGAAAAATGTGCTAATATATTTAAGAATTCTAAAGAGGGGCATTTTAAGACACTGGTCTAGCCATTACACTTCTAAAATTTTATCATGAGATAATAAAGTTGAAAACATTTCGTGGAACAGTGAAAGGATAGAATGACACTCAGTCATAGAATTCATTTTGAGGCTCAGTTGTCATGGCTCAGATAGTAGGGTGCTACCTAATACTGAAACCATATGGGAGGTTCCAGGTCCTAATTCTAGGTCACATCAGACATGACAAGGTGTGCTATGATTCTGACTGACTGAAAGGCTGAGGGAAGGAGGATTACAGCATGGAGAGACCCTGTCAAGGAGCTCTCCCTCTCTAAAGAAATAAACTAAAAGAAAAATGACATCAGAAAGTTGTACCTAAAGTATAAAATACAAAGTAAAAAAATGGTGAACTTGATTTTATAAAAATTAAGGATTTCTACTAAATAAAGGACATCATGGACAAATTGACAGATAATAAATTTGGATGTTATATGCAGTTAATATCTATATGGGAAAAATACACACATTACATAAAGAATTCTTGCAGTTCAATAATAAAAAGACAGGAGGTCGACTTAAAATATTCAAAGGATATAAGGACACTTTTTGGAAGAAAAACACCAACAAGTATAGGAGAATATTCACAAACTCATTAAACATAAAGACACTGAAACACTAGAATAACATTTCTACTCATTAGACTGGCAAAAATAGAGAAACTATCAGGTAAAGTATTGTCAGGAATGTAGGCAAGAAATTTCCTATACTTTCTATGTGAAAGTAGTAGACTCTTGTAGCTGTTACAGAAGGTAATATTTACAGTTAATAAAGTCGAGATAGTAGTAGACTCTTGTAGCTTTTACAGAAGGTAATATTTACAGTTAATAAAGTATGCAAACGTTGCATGACACACACATAACATGCACAGACCGGCGAACACATACACTCCATGAGCATAACTGAAGGGAAAAAAAAAAGGATGCTGAACCAGTAAAATATTACATAGGCATAAGTTAGTGATACAAGAGTAAATGTATACCAAGCAACATAGACAGGGCTGATGAACAAACAGTAAAATCAAGGTGAAGTCTATGATGTAATGTCATTTATGAAAACCAAAATAACATATTCATAAACCAATTTACATGGTTTAAGAATATATGCAAATTAAAGATTTTCACCTCAAATACAATAGAACGATTGTCTATGGTGAAAGAAAAGGAATGAGAATAGATAGTAGGATTATATAATTAAATAAAACAAGACTTAATTTGTATAGACCAGTAATAATAACTTATCATTGAACTAAGCAACCAGTATTCACAGACAACCATGATTATGTTTCCAGTATCAAGAAACAAGTCTCTTTCACTAAGGTGAAAAACTGATTCTTAATTCTTATACACAAGTAAATCATCCTAGAGTTTTGGAGATATAAGAAGTAAAGCACATGAAATCAGCTTTCTTCTAATCTTGGTAAACTGAAGACTGGGGTTATAATAGAGGTATGATATTATTTTACCCAAAGAGGGGGTTTTGTATATAGTAATTACCATAGATAATATTATTCACTTTACATAAACATGAGACCAAAGCTTAAACTCTAGTATGTTTCCCACTATTTTCTGTTTTGACATATTACTATCTGTTCATTTTTGTTTCAAAAGCAAGAAAAATCTCCACTGTATAATAGATGACTAGTGTTCTGGAAATGAATTTAAGTTGTCTCCATTATAGATAGATAGAGAACTACCCAAACACTACCCTACCTTAATATACTTTACTGTCAACAAACTGTCATATCCTACAGAATTCTTTTACTGGACTTTGTTACAATAAAATAAAAATAATATGAGACAATTTTTCGAAAATAAAGAAGAAATCCTACTCACAGTTGACCCAGTAAAAAAATCCTCACTCAACACTAGAACATTAGAAAAGAGCCGTTCTTGGGAATAAGTCCTAGAAGTAGTTGGAAATGAGTAAGAATTTGTAGGGGATTTAAGATTTTATATGAGGAAGTGGCGACCTGAGTTAGCCTAATTTGGAATCTGCCTCTTGGTGTTCTACATGGAGATGACAAATTAATTTATACAGCTATTACTAGATTAGTGCTAAGCACATGAAAACAATTTTGTTCTAGCTTTTACTCTTCACTAAGCAGGTTTCAGATTATTCGTCCTTTCTCATTTGTTTTTCTTACCCAGGTCATTTCAGTTCCTTGTCTTTGGCTACTACTACCAAGAATGATAAATGACTATGTAACACTCAAAGGGCTGACAGAGGTGCCTGAAAAAAACATGATAGACTAGGAAATGCAGGCAAGGAAATGTGGCATATGAAGTTTGTTTCTGTCCAAATTAGACTAAGTGTAGCTAAAAGAACACATTTAAAGGGAAGAGTGAAAATTTTCTATGACTCTTAGCAAATAAACAGAGAGAAGAGAATACTTTTCTCCATTCTAGGTTCTTAATTCTTTTGAGAATGGAATCTCTTTCTTTATCTGAAACTGCATCACTAGAGTGTGCTCAAAGTTCTCTCCTATCTAATAAAGATTTCTAAAAGAAGCTTTATTATTAAGGAGCAAGAAATGTGGTATTATCTGTTGAAGATAATTTTATAGTATTATCAACTGGACTAGGGAGAAATGTACACATGTTGGAATAGTCACTTTGTAAGCTAAATAACATGATTGAATGTATAAAAGAACGTAAAATATAAAAAAGAGAGAGAAAAAGAAAATTGGAGGAAGAATCATTATATATTCCCCTCCTATATACTAGCCTGTTTAGTCAGTCTCTTTTCTCCTAGGTATCCTATATACCACTTCAGAGTGACACTCTTAAAGCACAGTTTTTATCATAATTCTCACTCTAAAGAAAATCAGGTCTTAATACTCCCTCAGATGACACTGAATGCTCTCCATGATCTGACATCAATTAACTTTAATTTCACTTTTTTCTGCAGTAAATGCTGTCAGGGGTCCTCCAATCTTTTAGGATACTCTAACATCAACCCTGGGAATTAAAGCTATTTTGGGAGATCCCCTGACTCCAAACTTACTTAAAGAAGGTTTCTTTGTCTGTGGATGTGTCAGGTCAGAAAGGCTGAGAAATCAACACCCATAGTAGAAAATCCCTCAATAGATAACTCATACCATTTAGTGTATGAGACATGTGTTGTGCATCATTTGCTTGAATGTCCTGGTGGGATTAATCTACAGCTATCCATGGCAGTTAAGTAGTTTAATAAACACCCTTTACTGCCACAATCTTTATTCTATATCGCTTCCCTTCCCTCAAACCATGCTTCTTGCACCTCCCAAATAAACTACCTGTGCTCATACTGTCTCAGCCTCAGTTTGTAAGGAAACTAACTAAGACAGTTAGTATGAAAATAGTTCTAGAAAACATGTACCCCAGTAACTATATGAGAGTACAAGGGGGGGGGAGTCTTCTAAAAGTTCATTAGAAAGGCATAATCTGAAAAAAACTTTGTATGCATTTCCATTTTTGGTGCTATTACTATATGTATGTGGAAACAAGGAATCTACTGCTTGTGGTAAGTGAGACAGTGAACACTAACCCCAGGCATTCTGAAGTATCTCAATTGCTAACATTCTAACTTGCAGTGAACTGGAATATCATACAGGTGGAAAAGTTGTATTTGATTACGTAAAACACCTAGGATTGAAGAGAGTTATACTGCTATTGTAGTAGGTATTTATAAGGACAGTGGTTACTATTAATCACCATGACATGAGTGAATTGAAAGTAAACAAATGAGGGGTGTGGTGGCACCCGCCCTATGGCAAAAACCTATGGAGGCAGGAGGATTGCAGCATACAGTTCATCTCACTATCTCTCTCTGTTTCTCTTGGCGAGTGCACGATTTTTGGGGCCAGCAGGTGGCATGGTGGTTAAGGGCGCTGGACTCCCATATAGCTGGCTGTGGTTTGAGTCCCAGACCTGGCAGTTTGCCAGCTTTCTCTCTCTCTCTCTCTGTCCCACGTGGGTTGCTTTCCCTCTCCCTCTCTCCCTCTCCCTCTCTCTCTCTGTCAAGTTTAAATAAATGAATAATGTTAAATAAAATAATTCTTTAAAAAAAAAGAAAGTAAACAAATGACATACTCAATTTAGCCACACTCTCACTTAGAGCATGGTTTGAAATAGAAAGCTTCCATGAGATAATTTATAAAGATACTACTCTCCTGCAATCAAAAGACAGAAAGTATGCAAACCAAGATCAGGAACTGACTGTGCAAGGAACCAAGCTGAAGAGAAAGATGAATTCACAGCCTAAGTGAATCTCCTTTATCAAGTCAGGGATGGATAGAGAAGGATCTAAATGTTAGGATGGAGGTACATGGATATACTATCATATTTGAATCCCCGGATTCTCTTAAAACCTTAGAGTCTGCCCAAAATTGACTTACTCAACTTTGCTGGAGGGCAACAACCTCTCTCTGCATGGGGGATATTCAGAGGCCTCACCTTTGTCAGATGTTGGATAAGATGAAACCTGCCACAAATAGCTCTCCCTTTCTTCCCCTCTCAGAACTTCTAGGCCAACAACTAGGATCAATTCACAGTGTCATCTGACTATATAGAGAACTCTCCTTTGGGAAGAAAGGTGTTATACATGCAAAAAACTGCAGATCTTGGCCAGTATGTACTGGTAAGGTTTGCAAAACCATGCTTGGGGATGAATATTGAAACTGTTGGACAAAGAGGGAAGTCAATAAAGAGACTTCAAAATTTGCAGAAAGTGAAATTAAAGTAGAAGTTTATTTTGATGCAAAAAAATTTAAAATTTGTGCATTTTTTTAATATAAAACTCATTTTCCATGAACTTTTAAAGGAATCTCTCATATAAAGCCAGATCAGAGAATGTTGTCTAATATGGGAGTTATCACATGTGACTCAGACATAATGACAAGCTGGAGTCAATCATGATATGTCATGAGGAGGCTTCTTCGAAGCAGGGGTGTAGGGGAGTGGGGAATAAATCCAGAGTAAAAGGGGTAAAAACGCCTATACAAAGATTTGACAACAGGGTCAAAAACTTCAAAGAAAATGGGACCAGCAATTAGTGTAAAGGCTATGTCACT
Organism: Tupaia belangeri chinensis; assembly: GCF_000334495.1. Taxonomy (NCBI): domain Eukaryota; kingdom Metazoa; phylum Chordata; class Mammalia; order Scandentia; family Tupaiidae; genus Tupaia; species Tupaia belangeri. Next base: position 1,334,453 of record NW_006209696.1, read on the forward strand.
AGACTCCCATGTAGTCGACCATGGTTCGAGTCCTGGACCCAGTGGCTTAAACTCATGCCGGGCACGTGTGCATGCATGCCCAAGATCCTGAGAGGAGAATGGAGAAGAAGGGATTGTGGCATGGCCATACCCCCTGGGGGGTGATTTCTTGCTTTCTGTCTCTCTCTGTCTTTTTGGACAATGCACGCGCCCTATAGCGAAAATGTCTCCAAAAAAGTAAAAAAAAAAAAAAAAAAA
>NW_006209696.1:1334999-1346199 GCF_000334495.1 Tupaia belangeri chinensis
AGAGAGTGCCCCGCAGTGTGCCAGATTTCTCTCTCTCTCTCTCTCTCTCCCTCTCCCTCTCTCCCTCTCCCTCTCTCTCTCTGTCAAGTTTAAATAAATGAATAATGTTAAATAAAATAATTCTTTAAAAAAAAAGAAAGTAAACAAATGACATACTCAATTTAGCCACACTCTCACTTAGAGCATGGTTTGAAATAGAAAGCTTCCATGAGATAATTTATAAAGATACTACTCTCCTGCAATCAAAAGACAGAAAGTATGCAAACCAAGATCAGGAACTGACTGTGCAAGGAACCAAGCTGAAGAGAAAGATGAATTCACAGCCTAAGTGAATCTCCTTTATCAAGTCAGGGATGGATAGAGAAGGATCTAAATGTTAGGATGGAGGTACATGGATATACTATCATATTTGAATCCCCGGATTCTCTTAAAACCTTAGAGTCTGCCCAAAATTGACTTACTCAACTTTGCTGGAGGGCAACAACCTCTCTCTGCATGGGGGATATTCAGAGGCCTCACCTTTGTCAGATGTTGGATAAGATGAAACCTGCCACAAATAGCTCTCCCTTTCTTCCCCTCTCAGAACTTCTAGGCCAACAACTAGGATCAATTCACAGTGTCATCTGACTATATAGAGAACTCTCCTTTGGGAAGAAAGGTGTTATACATGCAAAAAACTGCAGATCTTGGCCAGTATGTACTGGTAAGGTTTGCAAAACCATGCTTGGGGATGAATATTGAAACTGTTGGACAAAGAGGGAAGTCAATAAAGAGACTTCAAAATTTGCAGAAAGTGAAATTAAAGTAGAAGTTTATTTTGATGCAAAAAAATTTAAAATTTGTGCATTTTTTTAATATAAAACTCATTTTCCATGAACTTTTAAAGGAATCTCTCATATAAAGCCAGATCAGAGAATGTTGTCTAATATGGGAGTTATCACATGTGACTCAGACATAATGACAAGCTGGAGTCAATCATGATATGTCATGAGGAGGCTTCTTCGAAGCAGGGGTGTAGGGGAGTGGGGAATAAATCCAGAGTAAAAGGGGTAAAAACGCCTATACAAAGATTTGACAACAGGGTCAAAAACTTCAAAGAAAATGGGACCAGCAATTAGTGTAAAGGCTATGTCACTAGACTCCCATGTAGTCGACCATGGTTCGAGTCCTGGACCCAGTGGCTTAAACTCATGCCGGGCACGTGTGCATGCATGCCCAAGATCCTGAGAGGAGAATGGAGGAGAAGGGATTGTGGCATGGCCATACCCCCTGGGGGGTGATTTCTTGCTTTCTGTCTCTCTCTGTCTTTTTGGACAATGCACGCGCCCTATAGCGAAAATGTCTCCAAAAAAGTAAAAAAAAAAAAAAAAAAAGATTCAAAGAGGTGAGCATGACAGAATGTGTTTATTGAATAACACTAGAAAATCCACTAGTTATGCTCCCAGACAAATCCTTCCCTATAACTGCAATAAACATGTTACTGAGAGCTCAACATATTGAGAAACTCATTCATAGTTGTCTTTTGTTCACTTCATCTGAAGTTCGTGGTGAGGGTCTGCTAATGTGTATAGTTCCCTAGTTCTATAAAGAATTATGGGGTTTTGGAATAGCAGAAGCCACATGACAACACTTAACTATGAGAAAGAAGGTGAATGTAGCTGTCCTAAGTACCCAAATGGACAGCAAGACTTGGATGGCAACCAGGCACCACCCACACACAGGGATGTATGGCAGTGGCTAGTGAACTGTGATATTCCCAGAAATCAGATAGATGGGAAGTAAATGAGGATGCTGCTGTACCTACAAAAACAAAGACTGTCAAGGCCAGGTGACATAAAGGCTGCCAACTGTGAGAATGAAATACGGTTATCCTAGATCACTTTGTACTAAACCAGTTTTCATACTATAAACCTATCAACTAAGACCAGGCCACATCCCCTGGAGGAATTAACACAAATCTCAAAGTAATCCTCAATCACAGGACTTAAATTGGTTCATGGATTCATCAGCTGACTTGTCTCCAGAGTGGGTTCACTCTGATGCACCTCCCAATACACTACTTGCACTTGTATAATTTTCTCAGTGTCAAATTCTAGGTTATCTGCTAAGCATGCAATACCCAAAATGAATTAGCTATTTTAACTTCTTTACTACTTTCTCCTTTCTATCTATGCCTATAATTATCTTGTCCTAATATTTCTCTCATGTATCATAATTCTATTCACAGTTCAGGAATCAGTCAAATGCCACATGATAAATAAAGCTTACCCACTGTCCCCAAGCAGAAATGTTTTATTTGTTTGTGGATTGATTGTTTGCTTATTATTTTTTTCTGTTTCATGAGCAATGTATTTATTACTGAAAAATAAATTCAAAACAACTGGCTAGCCACATACAACAGAATGAAATCAGACCCCCATGTTATACCATACACAAAAATTAATGCAAAATGGCTTGTAGACTTAAACGTAAGAGCTAAATCCATAAAATCTTAAAAGTATAAGAGCAAATAATTGCCAAGTTTGATTAGTCAGTAGTTTCTTAGGTATGTCACCAAAAGAAATAAACTACTATAAAAAAAGGTCAGTTAGACCTCAAAATTAAAAACTCTTGAGACCAGCAGATGGTCTAATAGTTATGTTGATGGACTCTCACACAGTGGACCATAGTTCAAGTCCTGGACCCGGTGGCTTCACACTGGTTGCGTGTGCCCAAATCCCAAGAAGAAAACTGAAGAGAAGGGACTGAGGCATGGCTATCCTCCCTGGAGGGGATGATGTCTTGCTTTCTATCTCTCTGTCTCTCTGTATCCCCAGCAAGTGCTTGTGCCCTACAGCAAAAATCTCTTTTAAAAAAGTACTTTTATGCTAGAAATGATACCACAAAGAAAGTAACAATCCATAAAATGAGAGGAACTATTTACAAATCATATATCTGATGAGGAATTGGTATCTAAAATGTGCAAGTATTTAACCCACTACACAACAAAAAGACAAATAAACCAGTTTAAAAATAAGCAAATGATTTGAATAGACATTTTCTCCATCAAAATAGACATATGATTAACAAAATATATTTTTAAAAACCTCTAAATACCATCAGCCATTAGGGAAACAAATAAAAAACAAAATATGGGACCTCTCTATAGCCATAGAGTCCCTATAAGCAAAATAACAGGGAAGTACAGAGAAATCAGAACTCTACTATTTTGTGGGTAAAAATGTAAAATGTCATAGACCCTTTGGAGTTTAAGGGCCAGCAGGTGGCATAGTGGTTAAAGTGATGGACTCTCATGTGGCCAACCACGGTTGGAGACCTTATCAACGGCTTGAAAATCACATCAGGTGCTCACCAGTGCACACATGCCCAAAATCCCAAGAGGAGAATGGAGAAGGAATTGTGATGTGGCTTTCTGCCCCACCCCACCCCCCAGGGGGAGGAGGTTTCTCACTTTCTCTCTCTCAGCTTCTCTGGTGAGCACAGATGCCCTCAGGCAAAAAAAAACAATTTTCACATTGTTAAACATAAAGTAACCTATAAGATCCAGCATTCTGTTCATAGGTAAACTCAAGAGAATCAAAATCACTTTCATATAAAAACTTGTCTGTGAATATTCATAGCAGGATTATTTATACTAACCCAAAGTGCAAATAACCCTTATGACTATCACCTGATGAATGGATAAATAATATGTTGTATATTCATACAATTGAATAGTATTTGACAATTAAAGGAATGCTAAATTAATAAAAATACAAAGGAGCCTACAAAGTGGATGAATTTTTAAAACATTGTGGTGTTTGAAGAAGTCAGTCATAAAAGACCACATATGTGATTTCATTTATATAAAACATTAAGAACTGTGAGTTCCACTGTACGGGATCTGGTTGCCAGCCCAAGCTATTATTTTATTATATCTTATTTTTGATAGTGTCTTGCTGTTGTGATCTTCCTGTCATTGCCTCCCAGATGAGACTATAACCCAGTTGGGTCTGTTTTGTTATTATTGTTGCTCTTTAGACAGGGTCTCACTAGATCAGGCCAGCTCTCAACTTGTGACTGTCCTGCCTCGAACTCCATGGATGTTGGGATTACAGATGCATGCCACCGCACCAGGACATTAGGTTAGATCAGGAATTGAACCTGGTTCTCCCATGTGGTCTCAGCCACAGGTCTCCAGATCACAACATTAACAGTATAAACCACTAAGGCTGGACCTCACTTATTTTTAAAAGGATATTATTTGCATATTATTTCTTCTCTGTTCAATACATTTGAAGTTAAGTTCGTAAGTAATTTACTTCATCCAGTTTTTACTTTTTCATCACTATGGTTCAGATTTTTGTTTTTCTCTCTTGTATTAGAGTTTGTATATCTAGACAGTTTTTTCCTTCTCTTTTCATTAAACTTTATTTTAATGTATTATTTTAATGCATCCCTGATTGGAATGACAATTTTGTCAAATAAATGAATTTAGATCTTTGTAAAATTTATTTTCTAACTTGCAAGGAGCCTCTCTTTATAGAATGTTAAGCTTAGTGACCATTAGTTAAATCAACATCTGTTCTTTTCTTACCAAAGTTATAAGCTTTAATTAGAAGAAATGTCAACTGAATCTATCAACTTTCCTCTCAGAACCTTGAAATGTGATGGTTGTTTTCCAGTTTGGGGCTAAATGTATCATCTGGTTCCATGGGAATTAGGCTGAATTAGCAGGAGTTTAGCCAATTGCCTGGGTCCTGGTTATCTGGGTCTGCTTATAACTTTCTAATTCATTCATCAGGATTAGTTATTATCCACCACCCCTGTGGTCCTCACTAGTGATTTCTCAGTAACCTACCTGAATAGGGGAGAATATTAAGGAAAAATTTTCTGCTAATTACCAATTCTAAGCCACTTCTCTATGTGTATGGATTGTTACTTCTTCAGTTGGCTTTGGAAGATGCTTGACATTCTTACTTACTGAGCAGTGTGCAAAAACTTCCTTTCATGTGCTTTTTACACTAAGAATCATTTTTCAATTTAGCAACCTTTTGACACTGACCTACTAAAATATTTGCTCAGGAATGCAGAGGACGTGTCTACTCCATTTTCCACTGAAGACTGACTGAAGAAGGATGAGTTTTAAACATATTTGGCCCTCAACACTACCAGCAAATGATTCCTCAGCTGATTTCTTCAAAGCACTTTTCATATCACATAAACCATGATTTGTATTTGCTCAAACTTGTGAGTAGTGCTGTTCAACTGACAACTGTTTTTTAATTAAAATGCATTCATCTGAAAAGTCATTAGCATAATGCACGAGAAGCTAGGAGATATTAGACTTACTAACATGGATAATAAAATCAGCTTTTGTTAATTATATATTTTTTAGATCATTGAATTCCCACTGTGAAGGTTAAAATAAAGATTATTCAGTAAGAAGTGTAAACCTTGACCCTTATTTTTGTAATTTTTGCCTGCATCTGTAGATGCAATAGCAGAATATTTGGAAGATCATATATTCACTTTTGCCATTAATCTTGAAATTTACTAAAAATGGATTTTAAAATAGCCTAAAACACTGACAGAAGTATTGAATAGAAACAAAGCTGACTTCTACAACTTTACTGGAAATTCCTCATAAATCAAAAACTGTTTGCTTCTGCTTCCTTAGAAGATATGCATTATTAAATATTACAAATATTCCCTGCATAGACATTAAAAAAACATAAACTATGTGAATAACTATCAAGTCTATTCATGTGTATAAATAAAATTCATATTAAGATACACGTACTTATAAATAAATGTGAGAAAATATGCCCATAGATAAAAATACCCAGCATTGTAAAGATACATATGATCCGTACTTTAAGAGGTCTCCTTGTCACCACATACCAAATTTCAAATTTCTGTACTACTTCAGATAGTATTCCTACTATGAGAAATGTACAGAAATACATCACAAGAAGGAACAGCAGTTGGCACAATGACTATGTAGCTGAACTTCCATGTAGCTGATCGCAATTTGAGTCCCAGACTTGGTGGCTTAAACTCACGGCAGGCACATGTGCGTGTGTGCCCAAGATCCCAAGAGGAGAATGGAGGAGAAGAGATTGCAGCGTGGCCATCTCTCCCAGGGGTTGATTTCTGGCTTTCTTTCTCTCTGTGTCTCTCTGTCTTTCTGGTGAGCACATGTGCCCTATAGTGAAAACCTCTCCAAAAAAAAAAAGAAAGAAAGAAAGAGAGAAATATATCACAAGAATCTCTACAGGGCACTGCTTTTAATAGTAAAAAACTACAGATTAACTAAATACTTAAAATGTATAAATTACGGTTTATCTATATTTTAGAGTATATCATAGATGATAATATGGATCATCGATCAGATAAATCATTCAATAACTCATTCAGCAGCTTTTAGGAAGAACCTGTTAAGTAGTGGACTGTACTCTAGATATAGGGTACATGTCATGTCAGTGAAAATATGAGACAAATTCTCTCTGATGGAAATGTTCTTTAGTGATAACTTACTTAGAAATAAAATAAGAAACAAAGAAACTTATGAGATATGAATGCTGAAAGTGATGTAGAGAAGAATAAAGTGAGACAGGGCAAGGCAGCCATGACAGAATGAGGGAGGTGTTCCTTTACATGAGATAATCAAGGAGAGCCTCTCTTATGTAGTGACATTTGAAACCTGACTGAGGTGCAAACCAAGAAGAAATCCAAAGAGACAGGAAATAGTAAGATCAAAAGACACAAGTGGGAGCAAGCTCAGGTTATTCCAGAAACAGCAAGAGGTCAATGTAAGGACAGCTCAAAGTTAAGGGCAGCAGCTGTGGGAAATGAGCTCAAAGAGAAAGGGGGGAAGTAAGCTCACTAGTCTATAGCAGGCTTTTGAGAGGATTTTGGTTTTTACTCTTAATAAGATTTCAAATCACTGTAGGGTTTTGTCAGGAGGAATGGCAAAAGCTGACTTATTTTTGAGGGTCATTGTGGTCACTGTTTGGGTTATAGGCTAAAGAAGACAAATGAAGGATGGGAAATATTTAAGATGTTACTAACATAGTCCAGGTGAAAGGAGGCAGAGCCTGAATTAGGATAGTAGAAATATAGATACTGACTGTACGTGTTTATTTATATTTACTTATTTATTTTTAGGTTTCTGCAATAGGGTGCATACACTTGTCAGAGAGAGCCAGAGAAAGGGAAAGTGAGAATTCAACCACCAATGAAAGGGGGATGGCTAAGCTGCAGTCCCTTCTACAGTCTCCTCTCAGAATTTTGGACACACACACTCATGTGCCTGCTGTGATTTTTAAGCCATCAAGTCTGGAGCTAGAACTGATGTCACTATGAGGGAGTCTAGTACTTTAACTGAGGTCAGACATGTAGGAGTCTTAATACCTGCTGGCTCCTGATTCTAGGTATGTTTCAAAGTTGACCTGACAATACTTGCTAATTTGAGACATATGAGAAAAGAGAAATATTAGGTATGAAACATATCAGCAAGGCCAATACAGAAGACACTGTAGGGGAGATAAAAATGTACAGAATTTCCCCATTTTAAAAAAGGTCTATAAAGACAGATATCAAGTTGTTCCTTCTAAAGAAAGAAGTTGGGACCAGCAGTTAGCGTAATGGCTATGTCGCTGGACTCCCATGTAGTCAACCGCGGTTCGAGTCCCGGACCCGGTGGCTTAAAACTCATGCTGGGCGCGTGTGCGTGCGTTCCCAAGATCCCGAGAGGAAAATGGGGGAGAAGATATATCATACAGATATAGAATCTAAAGATTAAATAAATGTAAGAAATTGATTTAAATTTACTCAATTCAAAGTATTAAAATTTTGTTTAAAAGTTCCAGGATAGGGACCAGCAGTTTGCATAATGGCTATGTCGCTGGACTCCCACATAGTCGACTGTGGTTCGAGTCCCGGACCCAGTGGCTTAAACTCATGCCGGGCATGTGTGCATGTGTGTCCAGGATCCCAAGAGGAGAATGGAGGAGAAGGGATTGCGGCATGGCCATCCCCCCTGGGGGGTGATTTCTCACTTTCTGTCTCTTTGTCTCTGTCTGTCTGGCAAGCACACGCGCCCTATAGCAAAAACCTCTCAAAAAAAAAAAAAAAAAAAAGAAAGAAGTTGAAACCAGAAACTTTACCCTTTTACTTAATGTTAATGGACTTTGGTATTACTCCAGTATTTTACTTTCAATATGTATTACATGTGTAATCTTTAAAGCAATTTTAAAAGCTGGTTTGCTGGAATAATGGAGAAATAACATGTATGATGAGTTTTTTAACTAGAAGTAAGTGTAATCCTGGCAGCTGACTTGTAATTTTCAGTGCTAAACTAATTTCCAATACTACAACTTCTCAGTAGACATTGATTTGCTAATTAGAAATGTAAATGGTATAATCTTTATTTTTTCAATATAATAAATACTAAATTTCCAAGTTAAATTTCTCATTAAAAAATATTTGATTTGCAAAAATACACAGCATGAGAAAGTAAAATTAATATGACAGTATGGTGAAAAATCATAAGCTACAGAAAATTCTGAATTCTAATACTGTCCTTGACTGGGCAATAAAAAAAGGAAATTTAGGAAATACATTTCTTCTGTACTAAGTACACTGCTAACTGCTAAGTGGTGGTTATTAGGCCATAAAGTGGAGCATTAGACCACACCTAGTTCACTCTCATGTCTGGATGAGTAGGGAATGAATGACGGTAACAGTCTCTTCCCGGTACAATGTAGAGCAGGGAGACAAGTATCCAGCTAGGTTGACAAAAAAGGATCAAACTAGCCAAGAATCCTGGCTGTCAAGATTAGGCCTCCCCACCTTCCTTGCTCTTAGCTCAAAATATGCCATAGTTCAAAGTTGCTAAGCAACAATAAGTCAACTCTTTGCATCCTATCTATCTCCTCCCCAGACATCATGCTACTTTCTATGACTATACCAGGATACAGAGGTAGTTTATTTTCCTCAGTTGTTATAAATGTCTGGACCATGATACTCAGTTTGCATTAACAATATATAATCTACATTGCATTGTTTTCTGTCTTTGTAAATAAAGAAGTTGCACTATATATCCTGGAACTTTTTTTTTTTTTTTGAGAGGTTTTTGCTATAGAGCATGTGTGCTCACCAGATAGACAGAGAGAGACAGAGAGACAGAAAGCGAGAAATCACCCCCCAGGGGGGATGGCCATGCCGCAATCCCTTCTCCTCCATTCTCCTCTTGGGATCCTGGACACACATGCACACATGCCCGGCATGAGTTTAAGCCACTGGGTCCGGGACTCGAACCACAGTCGACTATGTGGGAGTCCAGCGACATAGCCATTATGCAAACTGCTGGTCCCTATCCTGGAACTTTTAAACAAAATTTTAATACTTTGAATTGAGTAAATTTAAATCAATTTCTTACATTTATTTAATCTTTAGATTCTATATTTGTATGATAAAGAGAATGATACGATTTTAAAGGATTGCTATGAGAATATTATGAAAATTATCATAAATGAAGATATTCGATAAACCATAAAATAAGATATAATGTAACCAGGCATTGGAGGTTCTTCAAAAACCTACAAACACAACTACCATATGATCCAATAATCCCAAAACTTGGTATTTACCCTAAAGACAGGAAAATACTCGGTCAGGAAGATATTTGCACATCTATGTTTACTGCGGCATTAGTCACAATTGCTAAGATACAGAATCATTCTGAGTGTCCAAAAACTGATGCCTGTATTGAAAATCCGTGACACATATATGCTGTGGAGTATTACTAAGCTATGAAAAAATGAGACTCTTATCATTTGGCTCAAAATGGATGAATACAGAAGACTTAACGTTAAGTGAAGGGAACCTGATTTTGAACAATACACACTGTATGTCTTCATTCAATATGTAGCAAAAGTCTGCGCTCTATGGTAGAAACGAAAGATATGAAGATAAGATAGTAAAGAGCATAAATGTAGGTACCAGAGTTCTGAGGGAGGAGGGGAGTGGATGAAAGAGGGTGTGTGGTAGAGGATGGGTAGCAGAGGAAAAAAGAAGAAACATTTAACAGACAAAAAATGTAAAGTTCTCTGTTAAAAAAAAGTTCTATAATTTTTGCTTTATAGAAATAAATTTTTAAAATAGTTAAGATAAAAAGGTACAATGTAAAGAGAATTATGAGGATGATAATTTTATATATATATATATTTTTTTTGGGGGGGGGAGAGATTTTTTGCTATAGGGTGCATGCGCTCACCAAAAAGACAGAGAGAGACAGAGACACAGAAAGTGAGAAATCACCCCCCAGTCGGGGATGACCATGCCGCAATCCCTTCTCCTCCATTCTCCTCTTGGGATCTTGGGCACGGACACATATGCACCCAGAATGAGTTTAAGCCACCGGGTCTGGGACTTGAACTGCGGTCAACTCCATGGGATTCCAGCAACATAGCCATTATGCCATCTGCTGGTCCCAGAGCTTATATTCTTAATAGAATATATATTATAAACATCTTTATGTCAGGGATTCTCTCTTAAGTACTTAAATCTTCTCAGCAAATAATTAGTTGCCTTTTTACTTGGAAGTATTACTGAGTAGTTAGTAATGAGTACTTTGTAAATGCTATTAATTTATCAAGCATTTAATCTTTTTTTTTTTTGATTGTTAACTTTTTTTTTATTATCATCATAATCTTCTTTATATTACATTGGATTACATATAACTTTACAGTGTATTACATTGTTTTTTCAAAAGGGAATGCCATGCATGTCAGTCAGTACAGAGACTTTAATCTCCCCACTTCAACATTCCATATCTTTTCTGTTTTCCCCAATCATTATTTTTATTATTCTAATTATTTTTATAAAACAGTCAATTGCTATTTCTCATTTTGCTTGTAAAAATACTTTGCCCATCATGAAATACTTCTCAGACCAATCCAGTTGAGAATACTATACATGTCATCATCAACAGTTAATAAGCCCTATCTGTTTCTCACTAATGTCCTGTCTCTCTATTGTTCACTTGCTATCTTTCTCTATCTCTTCTCTTCACTTCCCCCATTCCACACTGTCCTATTCTCATTAAGTACCTTCACTGCTTTTATGTCCTCCAATTTTTTGCTCTCTATCATAGAGTGCGGGTAGTCGGTATATATTGAGTGTATACATACAATATCTTTCTTTCATAGCCTGG
>NW_006209696.1:1354949-1367244 GCF_000334495.1 Tupaia belangeri chinensis
CTCTATCCTCTTCTCTTCACCTCCCCCATTCCACACTGTCCTATTCTCATTAAGTACCTTCACTGTTTTTATGTCCTCCGATTTTCTGCTCTCTATTATAGAGTGCGGATAGTCGGTATATATTGAGTGGATACATACAATATCTTTCTTTCATGGCCTGGCTTACTTCATTCAGCAATAGATCCTCCATATCTGACCATTTTCTATCAAATTTCAGGGTCTTATTTTTTATGGCTGAGTAGTATTCCATAGAATATATATACCACACTTTTCCAATCCATTCATCAGTTTGTGGACATTTAGTTTGGTTCCATGTCTTGGCAATTGTGAATAATGCTGCAATGAACATTGATGTGCAAGCACTTTTCTGACTGAGCGTTCTCCTGTCTTTTGGGTAAATACCCAGAAGTGGGATTGCTGGATCAAATGGTAGTTCTATTTGTAGAAGCATTTAATCTTCAGTAAAATAAAATATATTAAAACTCTCAAAGCCATATCTTGATATAATAAATATGAAATAAAATAATCAAAACAAGAAATTAAATAAAGTGACAGGTAAGAAATAATGCTGGGTAGAAAAGCAAAGGTTCTATACTGGTAAAAAATGAACATGGCTACATGGAGAATAGGAATTATGGTGTGCATATACCAATACTGATACATAAATAATAAAAAGTGGGTAAAGTTGAACTTGTATGTACACACGAAAACAGTAATACCCAAAATTATTTTGTAGAATCAGGAGGCTGAGTTGACAAATAATTAATTATGGAGGAGTAAGGATATCTTTAGAGGATAATCTCCCACAAATAATAATCATTTGTTTTCAGCTTTCACTGTTTGATTGTTTCAATTTAAAAAATCTCTTAACCATAGTCATTTTTCCATAAACTACAATTTTACAACTGAGAAAAAGACATATTCCTGACTTCACAGAGTTTTAGCCTCATGAAAGAGAGGCACACAGCTCTGCATTCCTCAGAACAGCAAGATTTAACAGGGCTATACCAACCACCTCTGTGCAAGGGAACTACAAGGACTCAGAGTGCACAGTGTCTACCTTCCCAAGCATCATAGAGGTGGTCATGGCACCAATATTTGAGCTAGTGCATGAGTTGTTTCAGCCAGATCAAGAACTAGAAAATGAGATGCTCCCTAGTAGACACAGAAACACATGAGATAAACCCATGGGATGGGGAGATGTGTATTGTAGAACACAAGGCACATGGGGAATAAGCATATAAAGCTGGAAACACAGGCACAATTCCAGGTCTCCAAATACCTTTTATGCCTGCCAAATATGTAACTTGAGATGATAGTGAGTCACTAAAATAATGGAGGAGAAGGGATTATGGCATGGTCATCTACCCTGGTGGTGGTGGGGGATGATTTCTTGCTTTCTATCTCTCTGTCTCTCCAGCAACTGCAAGTACCCTATAGCAAAAATCTCTTTAAAGAAAAATGAAAAGATAGTAATATTCAGTACTAAATTAGGATTATGGTTCTAGTACTCAGAATAAAGTTCTGCACTGTAGAAAATAATTTGAAACATGTAGAATCTTCTATGATAATGGTAGCTATATATGAGATGCCCCAGTGAAAATTTAAGCATATTGGAAAAGTGAAGGAAAAAATGATGACAATACTTGCTATCGTTTGAATGTGTCCCCCCCTCCCCCCAATTCACATGTTGAGATATGGTTTTGACAAAATTAATATATGGTAAAAGCTTAATCTCACTATGGTGTTGTAGGTAAATCTTTAGGAGGAAATAAAGATTAGGTCATCAGAATGGGGCCCTCATGATTAAATCTCTTGGACTTATAAGGAGAGGAATAAGATAGAAACACAGACTCAGACAGATGTGCTTTCTCTCTATCTCACCATGGTATGCACATATCATGTTATCCCAGTGGAAGACCCTCACAAGATGCAGCCCCTTGACCTTGGACTACCAAACCAATAGCTAAATAAACCTCTATTCTTTATACATTACCCAAACCTAGGTATTTCTGTTATTAGCAATACGATAAAATAAAATAACGCTGATACTGAAACAGTCATTGAAATAGGAAATAAAATGATTTAAAATTGTATTTATTTTTATTTATTTTTTTTTTAAGAAAGATTTTTGGTATAGAGTACATGTACTTGCTGGAGAGACAGAGAGAAACAGTGAGTCAAAAAGTGAGGAATCACCCTCCAAGAGGATGACCACACTACAATCCCTTCCCCTCCATTCTCCTCTTGGGATTTTGGGCATGCACACACAGCTGACGTGAGTTTTAGGTCACTGGGTCCAGGACTCATAACCAGAGTTGGCTACATGGGAGTATAGTGTTGTAACCATTACCTCTTCAGCTGGTCCCTAAAATTTTATTTGGATAAAGAGTTAAATAAATCCCTTACATATCTTCCCTTCTAACACTTTTAGGCACTGAAGATTTTGGTCTATTTTATCCTGTATCATTTAATTAAAATATCTATTAATTTCAAGGTTTAATTTCTATATTAATAGATAACCTTATAAATCACTATCAAATATACTCTTCGGGGACCAGCAATTAGTGTAATGGCTATGTCGCTGGACTCCCACGTAGTCGACCGCAGTTCGCATCCCAGACCTTGTGGCTTAAACTCACGCCGAGCGCGTGTGCGTGCATGCCCAAGATCCTGAGAGGAGAATGGAGGAGAAGAGATTGCAGCGTGACCATCCCTCCTGGGGGGTAATTTCTCGCTTTCTGTCTCTGTCTCTCTCTGTCTGTCTGGCGAGCGCACGCGCCCTATAGCAAAAACCTCTCCAAAAAAAAAAAAAAAGAAAAGAAAATATACTCTTCATAAAATATCTAATTTTTAAAAAAAAATCCTACTACTAAGTCATTAATTATTATTAGCTTACATCATAAGTAAAGAAACTGAAACATAAGTTAGATAATGTGCTCGAAGTTTATTAATCTATGGGGAAGATGATCATATTATGAAACAGGGTGGTCGCAATAACATTAGTAAAATGCAATCAAATTATATTTACTTTTTAATTCTTGTTTTGTACTTAGGTTTGTTGTTGTTGTTGGGTTTTGTTTTGTTTTGTTTTGGCCACCGAGCACGCACGCTTGCAAGGAGACACAGGGAGAAGGAAAGTGAGAAATTCGCAGGAGATGGAAGGAGGTGGCAATATCACACTCCTTTCTCCTTCATTGTCCTGTCAGGATTTGGGGCATGCACATACATGTGCCCAGCATGACTTTCAAGTCACTGAGTCCAGAATTTTAATATAAAGCAACACGGATATGGAAAGTAGTTGAGATAAGGAACATACATGATTTTAAATTTTATTTGATTTTGATTGCTTTTTTAGAGAGATTTTCTCTCTGTTTCTCCAGTGGTCAGTGTAGGAAGCCACATGTACCAAAATGGCTGACATGACCTTCATACAAGGACCTTCAAGTACCCTTGTTCCGGGAGTAGACAATTCACCCTGAGACTTCCTCATTCAGGCAGGTCCTCAGTCAGGTCAGCGACAATTCCGTCCCCTTTTTACCTCACCTCCTGGCTTTACCCTTTAACGCAGCAACCAATTGGTGGTTGTAGAATTGCATCCCTCATTGTACGACCAGTCAGCTTCCTACCCTGTGTATATAAGAATGTTCTCTGGCCCTAAATAAAGGAGCAAGTGCATACCATCTTGAGCTGTGACACTGTGTCGCTCCCATGCTGTGACACTGCGCAGGTTCCAGACCTCTGCTCTCTCACTCAGGCACCCTGCTTGATTGTCCTGCGAGCGGGGACAGGTCAGTCCTGTGGGAATCTAGCACCTTAACCAGAACGCCACTTGCTGGCCCTGAAATTCTGTTTATATTTTAAAGGTAAAGTTGAAGAGATTTGTTGTTAAAATGATTTTTCAGTTTGAGAAAAAGTAAAGTCAAAGGTAATTTCAAATTTTTGTCTACAGTAATTGGAATGCTGAAATTTCCCACCCATAAAACTGAAAACTGTGGAAGGGTCAGCAGAGGTGAGTGAATAAAGTGTTGTTTTAGACGTTAGATAATCAGACAGACATCCATGTTGATTTGGTTAGAATTCTTAATATGTAAGTCTCAAAGTTGAAATTTGGGACTGACTATATAGATTTAAAGATCTGAACCTGAATAAGAGCACACACAGAAGTGTAAGAGTCAAATCTGTGGAGAGAAACTGGCCAAGGAAATTGAAAAGGTAGAATGAGAAATAAAATGACGTTATAGGATTCAAGTGATACAATGGTTTTCAAAAAGGAGGTGGCAATTATGTGATAAACACTGCTAATAAGTAAGATAAAGATTTGAACCTAACTTCAGAAATGACAATGTGAATGTTTTAGATGGATCTCTTTTTGATTTGTTTGGTGGAGGACTTGGAAAAAAGTCTAACTTGAGTGGTATAGTAAGCAAAGATGGTGTGCACAGATAGCCCTTTCATGGAGAAATAACGAAGACAACACATAGACCATTTTCTAAGGAATTATAGAGAAATGTGTAGTTGTTGGAGAGTGTTAGATATGTTAGCATGTTTGTAGCTAATGGATTATAATACAATTGATGGTATTAGAATAACACTATTGATATCAGTGATGCAAGTTATCCTCAAAAAGTTTATGGTTGGGGCCAGTAGGTGACATGGTGGTTAAAGGCACTGGGCACTCACATGGCTGATCACAGATTGATTTGAGTCCTGGACCCAGCAGCTTGACACTCTCTTGAGGCGCATGTACATCTGTGCCCAAAATCCTAGGAAGAGGATGGAGGAGAAGAAATTGCAGTGTGGCCATTCCCACCCTCTCCCAGGGGAGGTGATTTCTAACTTTCCTTCTCATTGTCTCTCTCCAGTGAGTGCATGCTCCCTATGGGAAAAACCAAACAAACAAACAAACTACCCAAACACTAAGAGTATAAAATAAGTTCATAGAAAATACATATGATACAAACACTATGAATGGATTTCAAAAAAGCATTTGCAACAAAATAAACTCGTACTTTCTGTTTTGCTTCATTTTGTTATAGAACATGTGTGTTCACCAGAGAGAAAGAGAGAAAGACAATAAAAAAGAGGGAGAAATCCATCCCCAGGGGGAATGATCACATTGTAATCCCTTCTTTTTCATTTTCCTTTTGAGACTATGGGCATACATACATGTACTCATTCATGTCCAGTGTAATTTTCAAGCTGCTGGACCCGGGACTTGAACCACGAAGTTGGCCATATGGGATCCAACCGACTTTATCTCCAAGTCACCTGCTGCAGATTCATACTTTGATTCCATTTTTTCAAGAACTTTTGAAGTACTTTTATACATGTGTGCATATGTTTATAAAAACATATTTATACAAACACCTATATATGTGTATGTATCTGCGCAAACACAGACAAATATACAGTATCCAGTCAGAAGCAAAAGATTGAATTAAACTATCATAGTTCTCACACTGTTTTATAAGAAAATGTAATTCTTTCTTAAAGTCCATCTGGAGATTTGCTTTATTTATTGAGGATTTAAAAAACTTTATCCATAGGTTTTTGGTGTTACTGCTTTTTATCTTCAAATGTCACTAATTGTGAAGATGAATCTATCTAACACATTAATTCAAGTTATTTATTAATTAGTAGGTTAGGGAGTTTTTTGTTGGTTTGTTTATTTTTCCCCCCAGCTATCTCAACCCATTAGAAAATTTTGTTTGTTGTTGTGGGACTAGCAGTTGGTGTAATGGCTATGTCACTGGACTCCCATGTAGTCAAGTGCAGTTTGAGTCCAGGAACCGGTGGCTTAAACTCACGCCAGGTACATGTGTGTGAGTACCCAAAGTCCCAAGAGGAGAATGGACAAGAAGGGATTATGGAGTGGTCATCCCCCCTGGGGGGTGATTTCTTGCTTTCTGTCTCTCTGTCTTTCTGCCGAGTGCATGAGACCTATAGCAAAAAAGTCTCAAAAAAATACTTTTGTTTGTTGGTTCTTTGCCCTTTTACAATTGCTGTCTTTTTTTTTTAATTTCTATATAAGGCATACCATACTCTACAACACATACAGCAGTCAAATTTATCAGAATGATTTCAATATCAAAAAAAGAAAGTACTATGCATTATATTTATTTTATTTTATTGTATTTTACATTTAGTTACTGTATAGCTCTACAATATTGAAAATACATTTTCCCAGCATGAATATCCTGTATGTTTAAATAACACTGATAACTGAACACTTCAGTCTCATTGAGAGTTTACTTAATGCAACATATAAGTTATCAAAATTTAAAGCATGATTTGGAGCCCCATCCTTTATCTGCCTAAATTGTCACTGTCTTAGCCACTAAGAAAAGAGCTGTGTATATCAAACTTGCTTTAAAATTTCTAAACCAATGGACTAACGCACTCCCTTGAAGCAACTATTATATGAGGCAAATGTGGTAAATGCTAAAGATCAAGTAGGAATCACTGTTTTGTTTTGTAGTAACAAAATCAGTAAATGAATTATAAACCATTAAAGAGAAGTCTTAAATTTAAAAGTGCCAGACTTTACTAAGTACGGGTATGGAAATATGTTTTTTAATTGCCAGAGGGCGTGTACACTCACCAGAGAGAGACAGAGAGGCGAGGGAGAGTGAGAAAGCACCCCTCCCACCACCACAGTGGGACATGGTCACATCACAATGCCTTTCCTCTACTGCTCTATCTTGTCACGACTTGGGGATTCACACACCTGTGCCCAGTGTGTCAATCTATCCACCAGAACCAGGATGCAAACCATGGTCGAAAATATAGGGTTCACCTCTCTTAACCACTAGGCCACAGCACTTGCCTAGATATTTAATATTTTAACCTCAGCTGTTACAGGAATACACAAAGGTAATTACTATTTGTGTATACTTGTCATTGAAGAATTTAAAATATCAGGATTACAAACTTCTTCTTTTCTTGGATGTTTTAAAACATAACTTCACTTATTGGGACCAGCAGATGGTATAATGATTATATCACTGGACTCCCACATAGTCGACCAAGGTTCAAGTCACGAACCTGCAGCTTAAAACTCACACCTGACACATATGGGTGCATACCCAACATCTCAAGAAGAGAACAGAGGAGAAGGGATTGTGGTGTGGTCATCCTCCACTTCGGGGAGAGGTGATTTTTCACAGTCTGTCTGTCTCTCCAGTGAGTGCACGTGACTTATAGAAAAATTTTCTTTTCTTAAAAAAATAAAAACCAAAAAATACTGTTAACTTCACTTACTAGTTTTTAGATTATGTTCCTATACAAAAAAATCAAATTTCACCTATTTTTCAATTCTTCAAGTTTATATTCTTACTATTCTTAAGCAATTATATTTTTTAAAAGTCACTTCTATGTGATTTATTTATTTTCTTATTTATTTACTGCCACAGAGTGTGTGTGTTTGCCAGAGAGACAGAGAAAGCACTCACCAATGGGATGTGGACATTCCACAGTCCTTTCCCTTTATTTCTCCATCCCTTCAGGGTTAGGAGCACATATGCACATATGCTTAGCTTGTCTTTCAAGCAATCAGGGCAGAAATTGCAGATTCAAACTGTGGTTGGCCATGTGAGATCTGGCTCCTTATGTAGAGTGCTTAACCACTGTTCCAAGGTGACCAGTCCTGTGTGTATTTTAAAATAACCTTATCGTACTGGCAATTCTTATGTGCAACCACCATTAATAGAATGGTTATGGTTATTAGCCCTCTTCACTTCAAAGTGTTTCAATATTCTTAAGGGAAATTTATTACACTTTCAAAAGTATACAAAATCTGAAATTCAAGTTTGAATATTAGTCTTATGAAAAAAAAAAGCTTTTTCCCAAGGTCACTTTGCTAATTCCTCTCATTGTATCTCCACGGTCCTCTCAGGCTTACAAACTGAAACAACTTATGAATACTTTCCACATTTAGACTTTCACTTAAAATCAAGAGCAATATTATAAATTGCCTTGAGTTTAAGGAACAGAAAAAAAAAATAGAGAATTAGAGAAGAGACCTGCTGTCATTTATATAGCATACACAAAAGAGCTTGAAATTTTTGATATACATTTTTATAATTTAACCTCATATACTATAGTGAATTATAACAGCTTGATTATCTTTTTTATAAGTTTGTATAAAACAGACACTTTTTTTTAACTCGTTCATTTTCATGCTTTTAAACCATTACATTTCAAACATATTTTGGAAAAGTCAAATGTCTCTCACTGATATTTAAAAAAAAGTAAGGAATAAATGTTAAAGTCAAACTATATGTGGATTTTTTAATGTACTTAACTCTGGGGCCGAAAAGGACAAACTGTCATATAAAAAGAATCTTTCTACTTAAAAATATATGTTATAAATGAATATGTTGTTTTCCTAGAAACTTTTCCAACCTGGCTCCTATGGAGCTGCAGCATGTACATCCACAGGAGAAGTAACATCAGGGTCTGCTGAGGTGGTCTCTTCAGTGCCTTCTTGAATTTTCCCCCCTTTTAGCAGTGTTGGAAATAGGTCTGGAAAAGCATAGGAAATCTATATCAAATTTTCCTTAGGAGGTTTTTTCCATACTGTTTTAGCAACTTTGCATAGTGAAGGTGCTACATAGAATGAAATGAAATATTCACTTTCACTAATGAGTCCTCTCCTGTTAAATACACAATATCCTCAAGATAACTGTAATCACGTTATATTAACTCAAACTAGCCTATACTGGAAAATATGCATGTGTGAATTAGATTAAAAAACATCCTCAGGAAGTACACATACATATAGGGCGTCTTAGGAAATCTGTACTACTTAAGATGGTATCCGTTGTATGAAATAAAAATGATGTTTCAGGATGATCAAGGACTTTTGATTTTTGATCTTTATAAACTGAATTTCCAAAAGTATTTAAATATTATATGTTCTAATACAATCTAGAAAATATGAAATTAATTTAATTGTCTGGTAAGAATTATTCCAATGTAGTACATAGAATAATTATATACATATGACAAATATAAATGTGTGTGTTTATATATATGAAAATCCATGCAAAATTTTCTCATCACATCAATTTCTATAATTATCTAAAAATTGTTGAAATCCCATTGTATATAAAGGTATATTTTTCTTTATTATTATTATTATTATTTATACATTCAATAACTATACATCATTTACATTTTAAAGAGATTGTACCCAGCATGATATATACCTCAGTTCAGCCCAGTTGAGAATACTATACACATCATAATCAACAGATAATAAACCATACCTGTGTCCCACAAATGTCTTACTTCTCTATCTTTCCCCAAATTTCCTTTCCTATGCTCTTCCCCTCCCACACTTTCCTTGTATTTTGCCTATAGTGTCCACAACAATTTTTAATGCTTTTATGTCCTTCAGACTTTCAGTCTCTACCATAAAGTGCAGACAGTCAGTATATGTTAACTGGATACATACAATGTCTCTCTTTCATAGCCTGACTTGCTTCACTCTGCAACAGATCTTCCATATTTGTTCATTTTCTATTAAATTCCAGGGCCTTTTGTTTTGTTATGGCTGAATATTATTCCATTGAGTATATGTGCCACAGTTTTTAAACCATTCATCTGTTCGAGGACATCTGGATTGGTTCCATGCCTTAGCAACCGTGAATAATGCTGCAATAATACAGTTTTGCAAGCACTTTTCTGACGATTTCTTTGGGTAGATAACCAGGAGTGAAATTGCTGGATCATATGGTAGTTCTATTTGAAGGTCTTTGAGGAACCTATGCATTGTTCTTTACGTGGCTGGACCAATTTACATTCCCACCAACAATGTAGGAGTGTTCTTCTTTCACCACATCCCTTTCAGCACTTTTTTGTTTTATTAATCTTTGCCATTTTGACTGGGGTTAGGTGGTGTCTCATTGCGGTTTTGATCTTCATCTCCCTTATGATGAGGGATGTTAAACATTTTTTTCATAAGTTTTCTGGTTGTCCATATGTTTTCCTTAGAGAATTGTTTATTCATCTTATTTTCCCATCTTTTAATTGGATTAATCATTTTCTTCTGGGTATGCCCCTTGAGTTTCCTGTGTATTCTGGTTATCAGTGCCTTATCTGAGGCACACTTAACAAAAATTCTACTCCATTCAGAGGATTGTGGATTCACACTAATTATGGTGTCCTTTATTGTGCAGAAACTTCTTAATCTGATGTAATCCCACTTCTATGTTTTTGGGATTATTGCCTGTCATTTGGGGATCTTGCTTAAGAAGTCTTTGCCTACCTCAATGTCTCCTAGGGTTTCCCCAGTGTTTTCCACCAGTTTTATAGTTTGCAGTCTTAGGTTTAGATCTTTGATACACTTTGAGTTGATTTTTGTTAATGGTGACAGAGGGGTTCAGATTCATCTTTCTGCAGATGGATACACAGTTTTCCAGCACCATTTGTTAAAGAGGTTTTCCTTTTCCCACTGGATTAACTGGTACCCTTTGTCAAAGATCAGTTGACTGTATGTTTTTGAGTTTATTTCTGAGGTCTCTAGTCTGTTCCATTGGTCCTCATGTCTGTTTTTGTGCCAATATCATGCTGTTTTGATTATCACAGCTCTGTAGTATAGTTTAAGGACAGGGAGTGAGATGCCATCCACTCCACTCTTCTTGCACAGGATGGCTTTGTCAATATGGGGTCTTTTATAATTCTAGACATATTCTATGATTGTCTCTACTAGATCTGTGAAGAATGCCTCTTGTAATTTTATAGTAATTGCATTAGATATGTAGATTAACTTGGGTATGATTGTCATTTTGATTATATTAATTCTGCCAATTCAGGAACATGGAATGTCCTTCCACTTCTTTGTATTCTTTTTGATTTCCTTTTGAATGTTTTCAAAGTTTTCCTTATAGAGGTCTTTGACTTCTTTGATTAGTTTAATTCCTACGCATATTATAATTGGTGACTGTGGTAAATGGGATTACTTTCTTCATTTCTGTCTCAGCTTATTGTTTGTATATACAAATGCTATAGATTTATGTAAGTTAATTTTGTATCGCCATTTAACTATATGCATTTATTACTTTGACAAGTTTTTTCATGGATACTATTGGGTCTTCTATGTATACAATCATCTCATCTGCAACAGAGATAACTTCAGCTCCTCTTTCTTTTCTTTCTTTCTCTTGTCTGATTGCATTGCCTAAGACTTCCAGTACTATAACGAATAAGAATGGAGAAAGTGGGAAGCCTTGTCTCATACCAATTGTTAGTGGAAATGCTTTCAGCTTTTCCCCATTCAATGTAATTTTACCTATAGGTTTTTCATAGATGGCTTTTATTATGCTGAGAATCTATCTTTCTATGCCAATTTTCCTGAGAGTCTTAATCATGAAAGAATGTTGTATTTTATCAAATGCTTTTTCTGCATCAATTGAAATGATCATATGGTTTTTATCTTTTTTTCTGTTAATATGGTGTATTGCATTTATGGTTTTGCATCTATTGAAGCACCCTTGCATCCCTGGAATAAAACCTACCTGGTCGTGAAGAATAACCTTTTTTATATGCTGTTTAACACAATCAGCCAGTATCTTGTTGAGAACTTTTGTATCTATATTCATCAGAAATAGAGGTCTGCAGTTTTCCTTTTTTGTAGTGTCCTTATTCATTTTGGGAATGAGGGTAATGGAGGCTTCATAGAATGAATTTGGAAGGTTTCCTTCCTTTTGGATCTCTAGAAACAATGAGAGTAAAATGAGGGTTACCTCTTATTAAAGGTTTTGTAAAATTCAGCAGTGAAGCCTTCAGGACCTGGACTTTTCTTTGTTGGGAGGTTATTTATTATGATTAAATATCATTGCTTGTTATAGGTCTATTCAGGCTATCTATGGCCTCCTGAGTCAATCTTGGTAGATTATACGTATCCAGGAATTTGTCCATCTCATCGATGTTTTCTTCTTTGTTGGTATATAGTTGCTCATAGTATCCTCTAATGATGTCTTGTATTTCTATTATGCCTGCTGTAATGCTGCCTGATTCATCGCGAATTTAATGTATCTGTTTCCTTTCTCTCTTTTTAATTAGTCTAACAAATGGTGTGTTAATCTTGTTTATCTTTTTAAAGAATTAGCTTTTGCTCTCATTTACTTTCTGCATAGTTTGCTTACTTTCTATTTCATTTATTTCTGCTCTAATATTTATTATTTCTTTTATCCTGGCATTATTTTTCTGTTTTTCCAATTCCCTGAGGCATGATGTTAGGTTGTCCTTTTGCTGACTTTGCATCTTTTCCTTTTTTTTTTTTTTTTTT
>NW_006209696.1:1367256-1386286 GCF_000334495.1 Tupaia belangeri chinensis
CAGAGAGAGACAGAGAGACAGAAAGTGAGAAAACACCCCCCAAGGGGGATGGCCACGCCACAATCCCTTCTCCTCTGTTCTCCTCTTGGGATCTTGGGCACGCACGCACATGCACCCAGCGTGAGTTTTAAGTCACCGGGTCCAGGACACAAACCACAGTTGACTACATGGGAGTCCAACGACATAGCCATTACACTAACTGCTGGTCCCATCTTTGCATCTTTTTCTTGTGTGCACTAATTGCTATGAACTTCCCTCTTATGACAGCTTTTGCTGTGTCCCATAGATTATAGAAACTTGTGTACTCATTATCATTTGCTTCCATAAATTTTTTTATTTTAGATTTAATTTCTTCAGTAGTTAATAAGTCATTCAAAAGTAGGTTATTTAGTTTCCATGTATTTGTGTATTTCCTAGAGTTTTTCCTGAGATTGTATCAAGTTTAATTCCATCATGGTTGGAGAAGATGCTGGATATAGTTTCTATGTCTTTGAATCTGTAAAGGCTGGTTTTGTGTCCTATCCTGTGGTCAGTCTTCTCGAAAGTACCATGCAGGGTTGAGAAAAAGGTATATTTTCCTTTTTTTTTGGGGGGGGGGAGTTGGAAAGTTCTACAGATGGCTATAAAGTCCATGTGATTTATGGTGTCATTTAGGTTCAGAATCTCTTTGCTTATTTTTTTTTTTTTTTGTCTCATTGACCTCTCTAAAGGAGATAATGAGGTGTTGAAATCTACAACAAGTATTGTGTTACAATCTAACTCTCCTTTTAGATCTAGCAGTCTTTACATATTTGGGTGCTCCTGACTTGGGTGCATAGACATTTATAAGCATTATATCTTTTTGGTGAATCAGTCCTTTTTACAACTATATAATACCCTTCTTTGTCTCTTTCTCATGATTTTTGTCTTAAAACCTATTTTACCTGAAATCAGTATTGCGATTCCTGCTCTTTTTTGGTTTCCATTTGCATGGAATACCATTTTCTAGCCCTTCAATTTTAGTGTATGGATGTCTTTAACCATAAAATGAGTTTCTTGTAGGCAGGAGGTGGAGAATTTGTGATTTTTAATTCATTCAGCCAGTCTGTGTCTCTTAATTGGAGAAATTAATCCATTAACATTTAACGTTATTATTGATATTTCCATACTTGTCTCTACCATTATGTTGGTCATATACTCAGTTGTTTTTTGTTCTCTTATTGCTATCTGTCTGTCCTTAGTTTTCTTGGTATAGTACTCCTTTCAGAATTTCTTGAAGAGCTGATCTGGAGTTGGTAAATTCTTTCAGAATTTGTTTATCTAAGAATGTTTTTATCTTCTTTTCCTATATGACGGAAAATTTTGCTGAGTATAGTATTCTTGGTTGAAATTGTTTTTTCATTTAATATTTTGAATCTATTTCCCCATTCTTTCCTTGCTTGTATTGTATTCAATGAGATCTCCAGTGTTAGCCTTTGTAAGTGATTTGATGTTTCTCTCTTGCCAATCTTAGTATTTATGTCTTTGTGTTTTGGCCAATCTAGCTATAATGTGCCATGGAGAGGAACTTCTTGAGTTGATCCTACTTGGGGTTCTTTGTATTTCTTGATTCTGGATGTTTGAGTGCCTCTCTAGATTTGGAAAATTTTCTTCCAGAATTTCGTGAAATAGATTATCAATGCCCTTATTGGTTTCTTCATCTTCTGGGATACCAATTATTCGGATGTTTGGGCCTTTCATTTAGCTATTTTTTTTCTTTTTCTTTCTTTTTTTTTTTTTTTTAGAGAGGTTTGGGCTACAGGGCGTGTGCGTTTGCCAGAAAGACAGAGAGATACTGAGAGACAGAAAGCGAGAAATTACCCCAGGAGGGAAGGCCATGCCGCAATCCCTTCTCCTCCATTCTCCTCTTGGGATCTTGGGCACGCACGCACATGTGCCCAGCATGAGTTTAAGCCACCAGGTCTGGAATTTGAACCACAGTTGACAACATGAGCGTCCAGCGACATAGCCGTTAAGCCAACTGCTGGTTCCAGGCTGTTTTCTTAATTTTAAAAATTTTTTTCTAGGTCAGAGGTTTTGTCTTCTACTCCCAAGATTCAATCTTCTGCATGGTCTAACAGGTTTTGATTTCCTGTATTACAGCCTCCATAACTAACATTTCCATTTGATTCTTTTTTATGGTGTCCAATTTTTCTTTCACGTCATGGAAGGACTTCCTCACCTCTTAGAGCTCAACATTTCTTTTCTCTTGCATCTAGTAGAGTTTTATTACCATAAAAATTTTAAATTCTTTTTCTACATTTTGGTAATATCCTCTAAATTTTCTCTACTTTGAGATGAGTTACAATATTCCTTTGCTGGAGATGTATTACTTGATTCTCTGATCCTGGAGGCTCCTCTCTGATTCTTAGTAATTTGGTAGTGTATTCACTTTTGGCTAATTTGTTGGAGAGGGATCCTGTGACTGTGAGCTCATGTACTTCCCTTACTGTGAAATAGTTTGTTGCTATTTTCTCCCTTCTAGTGTGTCCTCCAGTGTAGGAATCATAGGATAAGTTTTGCGATCGGATTAATGAAGGGGGAATTTCACTCCTCTTGAAACAACTACAGTGCCATGCAAAGAACTGTATAAAATTCACAATGTTCAGATGTTCATCTACTATGCATCTAGTCTTCTCTAGGCAGTGAGTAAGGGCTGAACAATAAAACAGTAAAGTAAAGAAAAAGAAACTAGTAAATAAATATAGAAAAAAAAAGCAAAGAAAAGGGAAGGAAAGAACTAGAACAAAAAGAGGAGAAAAAAACAGAAATCACATGGTAGATAATGAAATTAGGTTAAAAATAAAAAACTGCTATGCCATGCAAAGGGTTAACACAGTCAGAGGTGGAGGTGCCTAGATGCCTTCTTCCCTAGTTGAGGAAATAGGAGACAAATTAACAAGAGAAGGCACAAACACAGAAAAGTTGTTTTATTAAAAAGAGAAAAAAAAGAAGAAGAAATGTTAGAAGGGACAGTAAAGAACAACAGGGACAGTGAAACTTGCCTACCTGGCTAATACTAGGGTCTGGAAGGGGGTCCCTGGTTGGGAGAGGCTGCCTCACAGCCATGAAGCTGTGCCCAGAGGGCCAACACAGTCAGTGGTGGAGGTGCCTATATGCTTTCTGTCCCCACTAGTTATATTTTTAACCATGAATAAAAAGATAATATTGTATCCTTCAATAGTATAGTCTATTTAATTTGTTCAAATAATCAGCATAAATTTGGTTCTACATGCCTATGAGAGGGGATGAATCTGTGGATCTAAAATATAGTTCAAAAAATTAGTCATATTGGGACCAGCAGATGGCATAATGGTTACATACTGAAATCCCACACAGTAGATCGCAGTAGGAGTCCTGGACCAGGTAGCTTAAACTCATGCTGGGCATGTGTGTGTGTGTGCCCAGAATCCCAAAAGGAGAATGGAAGAGAAGGGATCAGGTGTGGCATCTCCCCTGGGGGTGTAATTTCTGTTTTTCTGTCTCTCTGTCTCTGTCTATCTGGTGAGTGCTCATATCCTACTACAGAAATCTCTCCTAAAAAAAAAAAATTAGTCATATCTGTACTGATCAGGTACAGACTTTTTTCTTTTCATTATTCCCTAAACAATACAGTACAACTATTCACAAAGCATTTACATTGTATTAGGTATAAGGATCTAGAGATGGTTTAAAGTACTCAGGAGAATGCCTATAGGCTACATGCAAATAGTATGTCATTTTATATAAATTACTAGAGTATCCACAAATTTTCATGTATCCAGAAGTTTCTGAAACCAAGCACTTTTCATTTCAAAGAAAGAATATAATTACAATATCAAAAATATATTTAGATTTTATAATTTTCCCAACACTGACTAACAGGTAGTCAAATTACTGATGATTAAGTTATGCTATTTTTTTCCTAAAATAAGTTACAATATTGGTCTTTCAAATATTGACTTCAGATTCAGTGAAAAAGAACATGTCAATAAATATGTGATGAGGGGCAGTTGCTAAAACAGTAACCATTAATTTAACTGTTTCTAATGTTACTGGGTCATTTAAACTTGTACAAAGCTTGTCTCAGAGAACCAATATTTTTTGAATCCTTCTATTTTGATATGAAATATATATGAATTGTAAATAGTATCACTTCTACAGTTCTTTATGGTGCTTATATATTAAAACAAATAAAAAATATAAAATGTGGGACCAGAACTTAGCGTAATGGCTATGTTGCTGAACTCCTATGTAGCCAACCGCGGTTCGAGTCCTGGACCTGGGGGCTTAAACTCAAGTTGGGCGCTGGTACATGCGTGCCCAAGATCCCAAGAGGTGAATAGAGGAGAAGGGATTACGGAGTGGCCAACCCCCCTGGGGGGTGATTTCTCGCTTTCTATCTCTCTGTCTCTCTCTGTGTTTCTAGCGAGCATATGAGCTCTATAGCAAAAACCTCTCAAAAAAAAGTTACAATATTAGGATTAAAGATCTAAATCTACTATATTTAAAGGGCTTTTTTTCTAACTTATGTTTTCATATTTATGATCCATAGGTTCTTTGGGAAAAGGACATTTGAATTATGTTTTTCTTTTTTTTTTTTTTTCTAGAGAGAGATTTTGGCTATAGGGTACATGTGCTCACTGGACAGAGAGAGAGAAAGCGAGAAGTCACCCCACAGGGGGGATGACCATGCCACAATCCCTTCTCTTCCATTCTCCTCCAATGATCTTGGCACACATGCACACGTGCCCAGTGTGAGTTTTAAACTTACAGGTTTGGGACTCAAACCATGGACAGTCATACAGGATTTCAGTGCCTTGACCACTACATACCTGCTAGCCCCTGAATTATATAATTATCTATTTTATGGTACTTGTTAATACTTACTTCAATTTCATTTTTCTCCCTGTCTCCCTTTAATTCATAATTTTAATTAAACATTACTAATACTTGTAAACATTGCAAAGTAATAAAAACAATATGAAGTATTTTTTATAAATGGTCCTATATTCACTTGCCAAATAATTATGACACAGTAATGAACAGAGTAAACTTATATTACTCAATATGTAGTTTGTTTAACAAAACATAAACCAGTAGAAATACCCGCTTCTGCTTAACATATTTTGTCTAAGCATTATAGAACTCTACGTTTGATTATTTCAAACCATAGTTAATTCAATAACAAGATGCCAAAAAAATTAGCTCAGCAAAATAAATTATCACTTATGGAAGTGGTAATTTACAAATAAAATTAAAACCATAAATGTGTTAATATAATTTCTTTAATAATAATGGTAAAATAAGATAAAGTAATAAATTACAATTAATAAATTCTAAAAATGGAAATGAAGACTAAAGCTTCAAGGAAGAAAAATTTGATAGAAATAGACATTAACCTCCAAGATACTTAGATTAAAATAAAAATAATCAGTCAAAGTGAAATACTATATTTACAAGCAATCTTTTTTGTGGCTTACATTTTCTGTGACATTATTTCCCCCTGTGAATAAAACCTATTTAAGCTTGAAAACGTTAATTCATATTTTGAAAGAGAGACTCAATAGCTTATTTTATCATGAACAACACAATATTGTAAGGGGAAAAAGAGTCTATGATTTTAAGACAGAAAAGTCTAAGGTGAAATTGTTCACCAACATGCTATTGTAAACATTTAGAGAAAATTATTTATCCTTGAACTACCAGAAAACCTACTGCATTAAAACTATGGTCAGAGACAACTGGTTGTGACAAAAGCCCTACAAATAGAAGGTGAGATGTCTTAAAAATCAGTGGTAACATAAACAAAAAGCTTTACAACTCATCTGCAAAAAATAAGAATTCACAAAGGATTTATTGATAAATACTTTTTTTAAAATTTGATGATACTAAATTTAAAATACAAAACAAACAGGGACCAGCAGTTAGCGTAATGGCTGTGTAGCTGGACTCCCAAGTAGTCGACCACGGTTCGTGTCCTGGACCTGGTGGCTTAAAACTCATGCCGGGCTCGTGTGCGTGCGTGCCCAAGATCCTGAGAGGAGAATGGAAGAGAAGGGAATGCAGTGTGGCCATACCCCCTAGGGGGAGATTTATTGCTTTCTGTCTCTCTGTCTCTCTGTCTGTCTGGCAAGCGCATGCGCCCTATAGCAAAAACCTCTCCAAAAACAAAACAAAACAAAACAAAACAAAAAACAGTATTATCAGTTTGATGTTTAATAGAGTTCTCATAAATTGTGCTAGGCAACAAGTTGTCACTTCGCACAAGAATATAGAATTTAAAAAATTGAAAAGAGCAGATTGTAGAAGAAAACAAACAAAAAGAAGTGGGAAAAGTACTGTTGTTGAATAAAAGCACAGTCTATGAGAAACAATTTCAGAGCTCTAACAGACAAATCAAGCATATTTAACAGCTGAAGTTAATGGAAACTTTACTTTCCATTATTTAGTCATCAAATATATTTCCACAAGCTACATGTGCTAAAATGGGCTGAATGCCTGTGTCCCCCAAAAAGTGGTATTTGGAAAACCCATAACCAGTGTGATGGTATTTGGAGATGGGACTTTTGGAAGGTCAAGTGGGTAGAGCTCTTGAATAGAATTAGTGTGTATATAAAAATACTCCAGAGGTTCCACTGCCTTTTTAGCTACATGAAGACACAGCAAACCAAACCAAAACAAAAAAGATGTGCTATCTAGAAACAAAGAAGCAAGCCCTCACCAGACACCAAAATGACCAGTCTTGGGCTTACCCAGCAAAATGAAGCAAGAGAATAGTGAGCTCATGTAAACTGTTATATATAGAATATCCTACAGAATAAAATAAATATTAACAAAAATGGCTGGTATTCAAGTGTTTTTAAGTTTGTAGTAAGATTGGAAGGCAGCAGAGAATCAATGGATTCAGCTCATAATGTCACATGCAGGAATGGAAACCAACCAGAATTTACTAGTGGCTTACATAGTAATTGTGCACAAGGACAGTAAGAAAGAAAAACCATAATAACCAAATAGGATCCCTGGTAAAGTTCATTTTGGAAACCTGATATAATCAATTTTAAAGAATGTATGGGATAAATAGATGGCATACTGGTTACATCGCTGAACTACCATGTGATTGACTGTGGTTTGGGTCCTGGACCCAGTGGCCTAAAACCCATGGCAGGTGTGTGTGTATGCATGCCCAAAATCCCAAGAGGAAATGGAGAAGGGATTGAGGCATGGTCATTCCCCCTGAGGGATTGATTTCTCACTTTCTATCTCTCTGTCTCTATCTCTCTGTCAAGCACACACACCCTATAGCAAAAATCTCTCTTAAAAAGTTAAATATTGTGTATGTGTTTTGTCAGAGTAATTATTTTTATAAATTATATTTTCAAAGTTACGTAAATATCATTTTAAGGTGAGTATACTGCAAAAGAATAAATGTTATTCCCTTACCCCTACTATCCAAATTTATATGTAGAAATCTTTTTTTCTTTTGGGGGGGGTTTGCTATAGGGTGTGTGTGCTCTCCAGAAAGACAGAGACAGAGAGAAATCAAGAGATCAACCCCTGGGGGGGGGTGGCCACATCCAAGCCCTTCTCTTCTATTCTCCTCTTGAGATCTTGGGCACACTTGCACATGCACTCAGCATGAATTTAAGCCACCAGGTCTGGGACTCGAACCACGGCCAACCACATGGGAGTCCAGCGACATAGCTAATAGGCCAACTGCTTGTCCCAGAAAGCAAGCCACCAGCTCTAGGACTCAAACCAAGGTCGGCCATGTGGGAGTCCAGCACCTTAACTCCCATGCCACCTACCGGCCTGGTACATGTAGAAATCTTAACCCCCAGTGTAATGGTGCCCTTATAAAAGGGATTACAAAGAGCTCTCTCTCATTCTATTTTTTTCCAGTGAGTCTACATTGAGAAGTTGACAGTCTGGAACCCAAAAGAGAGCCCTTAATAGAACTCGACCATTCTGGCATCCTAATCTTTTTTTTTTTTTTTTTTGAGAGGTTTTTGCTATAGGACGCGTGTGCTCGCCAGACAGAGAGAGAGAGAGACAAAGAGACAGAAAGTGAGAAATCACCCCCCAGGGGGGATGGCCACACCGCAATCCCTTCTCCATTCTCCTCTCGGGATCTTGGGCACGCACGCACACGTGCCCGGCATGAGTTTTAAGCCACCGGGTTCAGGATGCAAACCGCGATCGACTACATGGGAGTCCATGAACACAGCCATTACGCTAACTGCTGTCCCTACTGGCATCCTAGTCTTGAGACTACCAGCCTTCAGAAGAACACATCCTAGTCTTGAGACTACCAGCCTTCAGAACTTTGAGAAATAAATATATGTTTAGAGGCTACTTGGTCAGTGGCACTTTGTTTTAGCAGCCTGTATTGATTAAGACAAATACCTAGTAGGTATGGTGTCCTGTATGCCCCTATTTTTGATGAACTATGTCATGGGATGTCTCTCTCCAGAATGCATTTTAAATAACACTGGTCTACAGCAAAAACATAACATAGGGCAATGGGCAAAGTTTTTGTAAGAAAAGTACAGTAGAAGGCTTCCTTTAGAGTTGCTGTCTTACTTCAGGGTGCTATAATAGAGTATATCATACACTGGGTGACGAAATGATAAACATTCCTGTCTCACAGTTCTGAAAATAAGAAGTCTGAGATCTAAGATGCCAACAGATTCAGTGTCTGGAGAGGACATTCTTGGTTTGCAGATGGCTATCTTTTCATACTATCCTCACACAGGTAAGAACAGAGAGGGGGCAAAAAAAGGTAAACAGTCTTCTTATAAGAGACTTAATCCCATTCATAAGGACTCCATCTAGTACCTGTATATTCTCCCAATGACTCCATCTCCAAATACCACAGCACTGAGAATAAGGCTTCAACATTCAAATCTGGGGGAGACTTACCATTATGTACCTAGCACCTGTTTTTGCAAATACTGGGAATTTCCCAGGACATCAACAAATCCAATACACTGTATTAACTCTTGGCTTAATGGGGAGGGGTAAGACATGCTTTCAGGAAGAAAAGCAAAGTTAGGCCCTTAAGACTTTGAAATTGAAACATACTAATCTTTTGTTTGCTATGTCTACATTAGGAATTTGCTTGTATGGCATGACATTTAGAACCATCCAGAAAATAATAAATTAGAATAAAGATATAAATTAAAATATCTATGTGCAACGGGACTTAAAAAAGGTCATGAAAACAGAATTAAAATGAGAGTTTATTTTGGAACAAAAAACTTGAAATCCATCCACAATGTTTTTATAATATGCATTTTCCATAAACTTTTTGTATACCCGTTACATAATATTTGCAGAAGAAGAAAGTAACATGAAGCTATGATAGGATGTCAACTGGAAGAAAAGGGAACTTAAAAGCACAATCTGAAAGCATCACCAATAAATCTTAAGGGACAAATTTCACAGCTCTACAATTTAAATGCTACTATTAAGTACTACTTATTTTTAAAGGACTTAAAAATTACAGAAAGGTCTTTTTAGCTTCTGGTAATGGTAAAATATTTTCTGTTGGGCTAAATGTTCTGACAATAATAAGAATAAACTCTAGAGGTGGGAGACAATGAGAGTACTTGAGAGACTTAAGGGAGACAGAACCAAATGAGATAGTATCCTTGAAAGATGAGGATCTTTAAAGGTTTCCATATCTTAGATAACTTATCCCAAACTGAGGGCACTCCCCTGTCGCAATATGAAAAAGTAACAGCAGGACAGAGAAAGGTTCAAACAGAAAGATGCAGTTTTATGAGCCCATTTGCAGTGGCATAGGTGGTAGAGTGCCACTACACAATACTGAAGTCATGTGGGAGGCCAAGTTCCGATCTGGTTTGACAAGAACATGCCAGTTGTATCTGTGATATTGGCTGGCTATGAGGCTGGGAGAAAATTATGACATGACAGGCCCCTGTCAATGGTATCACCCACGTAAATCATTCTCTGTCATGAAAGGAAGAAAGAAAGGAAGAAAAGAAAGAAGGAAAGGGGGAAGGAGAAAGAAAGGAAGGAAAGAAAGAAGGAAAGGGGGACAAAGGACTCAGTTTTAGTAATCTCCTGCCAAGGAAATCAGAGATTTGACTTTTTGGCTTTTAGAGCACCAGGGAGTTGGGGAGGGGAAGGGGTGTGAAAAGGGAGTCACGGAAGGGTTAATTCAAAAGCTGTACATTTATAACACTCGATCCTTAACTGACTTTAAACTGCTCTTGTGTTGAGTGAGACTGAAAGCAGGTCAAAAGGAAATAACTGAAAGCATGAAAGAGTTTAGGAGATCTTCTAGCAGCCCACCTTATAGTAGATAAGAATTTGCGGTTCAAGTTCAAACAAATAAAAGAGGTTTTGCAAACTCTCTGGCTTTCCACTGGAATACCAGTAGAATCATATCATAGAAATAAAAATCTTTTCTCTGAACTAAGACTGTCTCTACAATTAAGAACAAAATTAAAATAAGCTGAAGTTTTCCTTTAGGAGCTAAAATTAAGATTTCAAAAAAAAAAATTAAAGGTGATTTATGAGTTCAAAAAAACTGCCTACTAGGAGAAAATTCAAGTTTGTAGAGGAGAATGATAATATCTAGGGTCTATAAGATATATAGTATCTACAACACATATTATGAAATAAAAACTTACTAAAATTGCTAAGAAAAAGAAAAAATCTAATCTATCATAAGGAGAAAAATCTGGCCATTTAAACAAATAGAAAAATTATAAGATTCTGAAATTAGTGTAATGGCCTTAAAATAATTATAATAAACTTGTTAAGAAGTCCATTAGAAAGAATGACTATAATGAATGAAGATATCAAGAATTTCAAGAAAGATTAAAAACTGCAAAGTAAAACTAAAGAATCAAGAGAAAATTCTGGGTCAGAACGATGACATATATAAAACAAAAATTCATTAGTTGATATTAAAAACATACTGGGAAACCAGAAAACAGGTTCAGTGAACCTGAAACAGGTTAACAGAAATCATCGACAGTGAAGAACACAGAGGAAAAAAAATAAATAAAATAGAA
Organism: Tupaia belangeri chinensis; assembly: GCF_000334495.1. Taxonomy (NCBI): domain Eukaryota; kingdom Metazoa; phylum Chordata; class Mammalia; order Scandentia; family Tupaiidae; genus Tupaia; species Tupaia belangeri. Next base: position 1,378,302 of record NW_006209696.1, read on the forward strand.
AGACGTCTCAGTGATATAATGGTAAGAAAAAAAAAAGGTTTCTTCTATACATGTATCTAGAATCTCATATATAGAAGAGGGAGATATTGGGACAAATATTATTTGAAAAAAATTATTAAAATTTTCTGAATTTCATCACACAGAAAGCCACAGATTCAGAAAGAATGATGAATTTAAGGTAGGGTAACAAGAAGAAAGAAACAATCAAACAAAAAAATTGGCACAGGAGTGCTAGGTGATCAGACCCTGGAGGCCTCCTGACTGCTGTACCCTAGGTCATCACCCTGTCAGCAGCAAGTAGTCAGAGTGGTCTTTTCCCTGTCTCCCCTAACAGCAGTTAGGGGTACCTCTTCAGAGGACTGATTGAGTCAGGAGTTCATGTAACTGGCTGCATTTACTTTGCAAAAGTTCTTTCCTTGAAAATAATAAGTAAACTTAAATAAGTTCAGGTGTTTCAGGAAAAGGAAACTACCTGTTAGGTTGTGTGATGTATGTGTGTGTGTGTGTGTGTGTGTGTGTGTGTGTGTGTATGTGTGTGTGTGTGTTTTGAACTGCAATATTTTGGAAAGGAAAATAGTCATAATTTTTATGTATTTATAAACATATTAGTAAATAATTTAATTTTTAATGTAATAAACTTACACTTGTGTATTCTGTGCATTATTAATATGTCATGGCAAATCACTTCAGAGTCTTTTCCCTCAATTGTTTTAAAAAAGGCTGAAATAAAATACTACAGCAACAAAGCTATTTCTTACACATATTACACATAACAACAGCTGTTCTGATAATGACAGGATGCTCATTACAGTGTTTTTTTTTTTTTTTTTTTTTTCTGCAGAGGTTTTTGCTATAGGGCGGCTGCGCTCGCCAGACAGACAGAAACAGAGAGACCGCAAGCCAGAAATCACCCCCCAGGGGGGATGGCCACGCCGCACTCCCTTCCTTTTCCTCCATTCTCCTCTCGGGAGCTTGGGCACACACACACACACACCCGGCATGAGTTTTAAGCCACCAGGTCAGGGACGCAAACCACAGTCAACTACGTGGGAGTCCAGTGACATAGCCATTACGCTAACTGCTAGTCCCATTACAGTGTTGTTTTTGATATCCAAAGTATTCATCATCTCTCCATTTACACCTCAATCCACAACATGTTTTACATATTTCATTCATTTTACATCCTTCAATTTCAATAAAGACCACATAGTCATCAACTTACCCTGTATCTTTATATAATTCCAAAAATAAGTTCTTCTGTCCCAAGGAACTTTCTTATATTCTAAACCGCCTTGAATTTTTGTAATGATTTGCTACTTTCCTAAATCTTGTCATTTTCTCCCCTTCTTAGAATGTATTTAAAAACTGTACAATTACAAAAGAATTATATGTTCACATAATTTCATTTGGAGAACTTTAGAAATGAAAATACAGCTTGAGAATTCTAAGCTGAACTCTTTGCTATGTGATTTGCCTGTGGCAGGCAAAGCCCGCTTTCTAAAAGAATGACAATATTTGAAATTTTCATTAACATCTTTTGCCAAAACAATTAATACTATAATAGGTGAATAATAGAGATCTTCAACTTCTAAAGCTTAGAAATATAAAATTTTCTTTAACTATTAGTAAAAGAAACATGTACTATGCTAAGTTAATTCCTTCTAAATTCTGTAGATTAATTCTATTGAATAATATAATTTTCTTCCTAGTTTGTGAGGTTTAAATAATGGTTTCAACTTTTATTTACAATGATTAGAATAATTATATTATATAATTATAAATAATGGATTTATTATTATCATAAAAACATTATATAATTCTAAATATGTACTACTTATTATTGGGTTGTCAGAACACTTATGTTATATTTTTGCATTGGAAAACAGAAAAATACATCATGACTTTACCAAAGACCTATTATATTACTATTATTATCATTTACTACTTTAGCTACCTTTAGAAAGTTATATTTTACTGGTAATCATAAAGGAAAGTTAAGATCACATATAACACTGCCACCAATAAGTCTCTGCTATGCATTTATTTCTAAGTGTTTTTCTAGATAAAGTTAAATGTATAATCAATCATCACTATTCAATAATAACACAATTGGTCTAAACAAACTAATTTTAGTTATCTACATTAGAATTAACTTTGCTTTATGATATATTTAATATTCTTAAAGAATTTTGGGTAAAATGGCTTTGATAATCTATAAATTTTGAATTACATAAAATTTCATTCCTTTGAAAGGCTAAAAAAACTAGCATTTTGAATTCTACTGAGTATAACAAATTATTTCTATTCTGCAATGTCAGTGAATTTTAATTATAGAAATTTTCATCATAGAAAACAAGAAATTTTATGTATGCTCAAGCTATTTTTGCGGAGCTATTTATTAAAATAAATTAGAAGGGTGCTTTTTAAAAAACACAGAAATTGACAGGCACACATACATACATCACACAATTTATATTCGTGGTAAAATAAAATGTGTAACAGACACCCACACACAGTCATTTGAAAAATACCATAAAAGATGTCCTCCAAAGCTGGCGAAATAATTAAATTTCAAAAGACAGATATCCATATCAAAAAGAGAGCTGTCTAAACGTAGATATGTTTGTTAGATTGTTTTTGTAAATAGAACTTAAATGACCAAGAAAAGTTTGACACTATTTTTTTATTTGTTTTGTTTTAGTTTGCTATAGGACACATGTGCTCACCTGAGAAAGACAGACACAGAGGGAAAGTAAAAAATGACTGCTCACAGGGGAAGGCTATCCAAAATAACTTATTCTCCATTCTCCTCTCAGGAATATAGGCACCTATGCCCATGTGCCTGGCATAATTTTCAAGCTACCTGACCTGTGACTTGAACCAGGAAACTATGTGGGATCCAGCCTCCTTAACATCTTTGCCACATACTGGCCCAACACTAGTTTTTAAAAACCCTGAATGAGAAGGTTTGGCAACAAAAATGCATTCAATAAATATATTCTGAATTGAATAAATAAAGCCATATTTCAATTTTGTTCAATTTTTACTTTTTCTTTTTGAAGTTGGAGATGATTGACTTGGAACATATAGTTAGGGTATAATCCCAAGATGGAGTCACGATGTTAAGGAACTGCGTGCTCATAAGAACACTGCTTGCCACAATCCTTAAGATATTGATAGATACAATATGCAACATGACCTAAAGCAATTATAGCCACTATAGCTCTTTCTATTCAATTCCAGAACCAAGAATATGACCTTTATGAACCATAGGCACCAAAGACTTGGGCAATATTTTCATCAGGGAAGAACTGGGAACCAAAAACTGCTACTCAATGGGCAGTTATAGTTATTTTTTGAAGCCCATTTCCTTATCAGAGAACTATTGCTTAGACTTCTAGATAAGAATCTTTGATGAGAGCCCCAAGTCAGCAACCCCCTTTCAAGATCCCTCCCTGTTCAAAGCTTTGTCTTTTACTAAAACTCTGCTTTACTACCCCCTCCTTTGTCCCCAATTCTCATTCTTCTTGATTGTGAGACACAAATTTGGTGAACTCAGAACACTTTCACTGTAGTGTATAAAAAGATTTTTAAAAATAAGTAGATGAAATTATGCCCTTAAATTGTTTGTGCTTTTTCCATCACTTAATCATTTTTTCTATTACTTTGCTCTAATATTTAAATTTAATTCTTTTGTTGTAGAAAGAATTGTCACTAACAAAATTCAGATAAGCACACACACAAAAAAATTTTACTAAATGTTTTAACATTTTCTTCCACCAAGCATTTAATGATTAGAAGTAAAAAAAAAAAAAAAAAAAGGCTTTTGTTGCTCTAATTTATTAACTTTATTCATAATGCAAGAACTTCCTTGGAGTTGAGAAGACAATACCCAAAGACTGGAGTGCTGACATGCTAAGCAGTCTTAAAATTGCCTAAGTATCAAGGTACTTGTAACCTTGTTCTCCTATCCCAAGTATAAGGAGGAGCTTCCTATAGAATATACTTATCTGACTGAAGAAACTTACCAATAGAAATGCAACTCTCTTAACCCCTTTACCTAGGAATCTCATCAAATAATCAGGAAAAATTGTCCAGTAGAGAAGAGCAACTAAAAGACATTATGCCCAGACTTCATTTGTTCTTTGGAGTGTAACTCTGAGAAATCACCTAATTAACTCTATAATAAGACAAAACTTTGTTCCTGTGCAGTTTAGTCTCTTTTTTTGGGAGGTGTTGGGGGAAGAGGTTTTCGCTACAGGGTGCGTGCGCTCTCCAAACAGACAGAAAGAGACATAGAGACAGAAAGCGAGAAATCACCCCCCAGGGGGGGATGGTCACGCTGCAATCCCTTCTCCTCCATTCTTCTCTCGGGATCTTGGGCACGCACGCACATGCGCCCACCGTGAGTTTTAAGCCACCAGGTCCGGGACGCGAACCACTGTCGACTACATGGGAGTCCAGCGACATAGCCATTATGCTAACTGCAGGTTCCCTGCAGTTTAGTCTCTTGACCCTTAAAGTCACTTTGAAGTAGGAGACAGGGACCCTAAGAATATACATAGGATATAGAACCACAAAATCGCTGTTTTATTTACAGAAACAGCTTGCAGTGGTGGTTTAGTGATTGACCTAGGCAGCATGACGTAGACCAGGAAAAAGATAATGGTTTTTATTTCACAAAGCTTTTAGGACTTTTGTACTCACTAAAATTAGGAGAACATTAACTGATTCCAGCCAGCATGTACTTCCCACCCTGAGGGAAACACATGCATCAAACTCACCTGACAACAGCCCAGACAAAGCTCCCTGACCAAGATAAAAACCCTTTGTTCCAGTTTCTCCTTAGCAACCCACTCAGGACCTGCTCTCTGCTTGGGAACTCTGTTTTTCCTCCCCTCTCCTTCTATAAACTCTCCACTTTGCTATGCCCTCTCTGTGTCCACATCACTAATTCTTCATAAGCTGTAGGCAAGAACTTGTGTTTCACTGTGGGTGCTAAGCCTGAACACCCTTGCACTCCCATGTCCCTTGTCAATTTATTGGTTCCACTCAGATTGCAAAGAGGATCATTCACAAACCAATGTCTGATATTTCTTTCTTTTTTTTTTTTTTTTTTTCTTTTTTTGGAGAGGTTTTTGCTATGGGGCGCGTGCGCTCGCCAGACAGAGACATTAGAGACAGAAAGCGAGAAATCACCACCCAGGGGGGATGGCCACGCTGCAATCCCTTCTCCCCCATTCTCCTCTCGGGATCGTGGGCACGCATGCACACGCACCCGGTGTGAGTTTAAGCCATCGAGTCCGGGACGTGAACTGTGGTCAACTACATGGGAGTCCAGTGACATAGCCATTATGCTAACTGCTGGCCCCTCTCTGACATTTATTTCTTATTTCCCTCTTTCCTATGAAGCCTCTCCTCTCCAAGCCTCAACTATCTGGTCCCTTCCTAAGTTCTTATTTTCTATGGCTTCAATATATACATGTATATGTTAAATAAAACTTGTATGCCCTTTTCTGTAATTAATCTGCCTATTGTCAGTGATATTTGGGAAACCTTCAAAGTAGAGGGAAAATTCCTTTGCCCTCATCTCTTAAAGACCTACTCATAGGTCACATATTCTTCTATTTTGTGTCTCTGAAGATTTACTGTTTTAGGTTTTATTCAACTAACTAAAAATTATATATATAATAATTATTTCAATAAAATATTAACTGGTCAACTGGCAAAGGAAAACTTCTTATGAATTTTAGATATACTCTCAGATGTGCAGTATAATTTTCATATATTCCTTTTCTGTAAAGGCAATATAATATTTGGACCAAATAGAATAACACTAAAGTAAAAATTTTTCAGATTGTACTTATTGACACAAAAGGCTTGCAGCAAAGTGATTTGTCAATTAAAGAAATATTATTATTAGAGATGGACATATATTTCTTCTTTGGTCAAAGGTGTAGATTTTTATATCTATGAAACTTTAAATAGTAGTAATACTAAAAGTTATTATAGTCAATTATAATTCCTGCCTCAGTAGTCTGAAAAAATACGGTTTTCTTTATTGAAGCAGATATATTTTCTTAAAATTGCCTAAAGCTAAGCTAAATGAAGTGACTAAATGAGTCATTTTTAAGCAAGAGGCAACATTCCTTTATAGATAATATTAATGTACTTAATTAATTTCTATGGAATCCATTATCCTGCCACAAACTTTAATTGAATTTTTCCTAAAACTTCTTTTATTATATACTTTATAATATTACAGATATGTAAAGTTAATCTTTGATTTCAAGTCTGAATCTATGAGCATCTGTCATTCCTGAAAGGAGTCTTTAAATTTGAAGTCTATTCATATTTTTGCTGCTTTGCAGAGTATTATATCTAATTATTTATTGTTGATATTAATATAAAAATGTAAAGCTGCATTAAATCTAGCAAAGAGTAGACATTTTTCAACTTCGCACTTGTTTTTAAATGGCAATATTCTATTGTTGTGCATATTTCATTTATTAATAATGTAATAAAGTGAATGAGGAGTAACTTAAATTTGTTTTTGTGTTAACTATAAAATTTGCCTTATATGAAGAGATCATAACATGGATACTTCGTGAAAGTTGTGTTTTTTTGGTTATGTACTGGATTTATTTTAAAATTTAATTCAAGATACATTCAATTTGCTCCTCCCTCCAAAAGGAAAAAAAAAAAGCATCATGCTTATTAGTCAGAAACTACAGTACATATGAATGTGAATTACAATAATGAATAAAAAATTATATATTACACTTTCAAATAAGTATAATTGTTTCCTGGTCCTTTCTCATATTCAGGCTGGAATCTAAACTTATTTTGAAAAAAAAAAAAACATATACTACAAATTCTTTATTAAAAGAACTCATAATAAAATGTTACCACTCTTGGGGCCAGCAGTTGGCATGATGGTTAGGGCACTGGATTCCCACATGGGCAACAGAGGTTCAAGTTCTGGACCTGATGACTCCCTTTTTCTCTCTTTCTCTCTCTCTTTCTGCCCCCCCTCTGGTCAAATTAAAATAAATACAGTTAAATAGAGTTATTCTTTAAAAAAATAATGTTAGCACTTTTTAATTTTAAAGTTAAGGATGTAAAATGGTATTTTAAGCGTTTTAATATTCAAATATAAATATTTAGTATACAAATTTTAAATATAACTTTATTCAGTTGGAAAACTATGCCATTATTGGCTTTTTTTCCCTCCAAAGTCTATTCTAATCTCTACCATATAAATTTAGTAATAATCATCTATAAATTATAATTTGTGGGGGGAGTGAGCTGGAATCTCTATACACTACAAATCTCCACCATGATTAGGCCATCAAAATAATTTAATGACTCATAATTGCTAATGATGAGGAGAGAACAGAGATTTAAAAATATTAGAAAAAGGAAAACATCAGATAGTGAGGTAGAAAATAGGCCTCACACACATATAGATAGGGTATAGGTCCACAAGAAGAATTAACTGAGATTTCATTAGAAATCATGCAATGGAAATGGCTCTTCCACAGCTTGCTTACAGAAGAAACTGTACACAGGACAGAGTTTATAAAAGTGAATAACTTAGTTAAAATCTGCAGCACCAAATTTATGGTCTCTGTGGCTCAGAGGTGCCAGACAGAAAATGTAGATACTCAAGATCAGTTAGCCCCATAGCTACATTGAGCAATAAAGTACCTCAATTATCAGTTTCAAAGAGAACAACAAGGATGACCTCATAGACAATTTTTATATTTTTTAAAGCCCACTGGCTTTAACAAAAAAACAGCCCTTGCTCATACTGCTAGGTAAAAACCCTTGAAGAGAGCCCTAAGCTGGCAACCGATGCTGGGACCCCACCCTATATATTTGGGAGTTTGCCTCTTTCCTTCTTTCTTTCTTTCTTTCTTTCTTTCTTTCTTTCTTTCTTTCTTTCTTTCTTTCTTTCTTTCTTTCTTTCTTCCTTCCTTCCT
>NW_006209696.1:1386424-1387094 GCF_000334495.1 Tupaia belangeri chinensis
TTCCTTCCTTCCTTCCTTCCTTCCTTCTCTCTCTCTCTCTCCCTCTCTCTCCTTCCTTCCTTCTTTCCTTCCTTCCTTCCTTCCTTCCTTCCTTCTTTATTTTGGTAGAGGTTTTTGCTATAGGGCGTGTGCCCTTGCCAGAAAGAGCGAGACAGAGAGACAGAAAGCAAGAAATCACCCCAAGGGGGGGTGCCCACACCACAATCCCTTTTCCATTCTCCTCTCAGGATATTGGGCATGCACACACACGTGCCTGGAGTGAGTTTAAGTCACCAGATTCAGGACTCAAACTGCAGTAGACTACATGGGAGTCCAGCGACATAGCCATTACGTCAACTGCTGGTCCCCCTTTCTTGCTTTCGTAAACTCTCCCACTTCTTTGTTTGTCCTAGTCTCTAATTCTTCATCAGCATAGAACAAGAACCTGGTCATCTTGTGGCCCTAAATCCATTACATGCACTGGAACTGATCACCCTAGACATTATTATTAATATTAAGGATAAGTTTTTGTTTTTGTTTTTGTTTTTGAGAGATTTTCACTGTAGGGCGCGTGCGCTCGCCAGACAGACAGAGAGAGACATAGAGACAGAAAGAGAGAAATCACCCCCCAGGGGGGATGGTCACGCCGCAATCCCTTCTCCTCCATTCTCCTCTCGCGATCTCGGGTACG
>NW_006209696.1:1387166-1396209 GCF_000334495.1 Tupaia belangeri chinensis
TTTTTTTATTTTTTTTATAGTGAGAGTGTGTGTGTGTGTGTGTGTGTGTGTGTGTGTGTGTGTGTGTACTAGATTTCAATGTAAACAATATCATGTTTATGTCCAAAAAAAAAAATGAGAAGATACTATGAAGTGATACTAAAGTAAAGTAGGAGAAAAGCCCTTTAGCTGTGATTATAAAATGTAAACCTATTGAAGTCATTGTAGTGATTGATGAATATTAAATCCCTCATGATTCTAGAAACTGCAAGGTACTAGATTACATGAATCCATTAGTAAAATGTACAAATTTCTGGGTTTGAAATTTTTATTAATTAAGTCATTCAAATTGGGTCTCTGTCATTTGGGTGAATAGATTCCTGTATTTCCTGATTGCCCAGTATTTTGAACTCATTGGTCTTCTTTTCTGGAGATCTGTAATAATAATGTTCTCCCCAGATAGTAATAAGCTGCTCAATCAATGGACAGTCAGCTAGGGCTTCTACCATATTAGACGCAACTAATTTCTGACTCTTAGAGGACAGCTCTTTTAGTCTACTCATTACTCACTCCCACTGGGGCTACTCTCAATTATGTCCTCACTGTGGTAAATATATTAGTACTTTCTTAACCCATTAACTAATACTTATAATAGAACTTCATTAATAGATATTAAGTAGTATAGAAGATACCAAAAGTGAGGAAGCCCAAAAGAAGATTCCAATGACTTCCTGTATTTACGATTATGAGAATCTTCAGTTATACTAGATTGCATTCTCCCTTACCATTAAAGTTACCATTCCTAACTCCAGTGACCTACAAGTTTATAATGCTGACCACTTTCAGAAACTCTGAAGACATGAAGCCAAAATGAACATTGAATTACTCCTGTTAGGTATCCTTGGAACTAAACATATATCCACATCATTCTTTATCCATTCATAAGTACAACTAGGTCTACTCTTCATTTTCTCTTTCTTTAGGACTTGGTTACTTCAAAACCGTTTTAGGACTCAGGTAACAACAGTTTAACTGAAAGGATGACATATTTAAAATCACTTTGAAATAGAAAGCATCTTTAACATTTTAATTTATTAAAGACCTGCATTTTACCACTTTATATCTCTAGAGTTGCATGACATAAAATGGTACATATTTCATAAGGGTTCTTTTCCAAGTAAATAGAATTAATGTACATAAAGTGCTGGGAACCTAGTAATAAGCACAATAAAAGACTGCTATCACTGTAATTATTAGTAGTGCGGCACTACAGTTGCTCCCGTTTTAAACCTTATGTTAGAGGTCTATGACAGTTTAAAGAAAAACAGAAAAAAACATATATTAGGATGAGACACAAATTTATTCCAATCCTGACTCCCCAAAAGAAAGATGCCTATGTTATGGAAGTTATTTTCTTATACTTCAAAACTGTTAGTTCCCATATTTATAAAATTAGAATAACAATAAATAACTGACAGACAATGAGAATTAAATTCTGAAATATAAGTATAATAGAAGGCAAACAATAGGTGTTCCTTGAATTTATTCTATGCATCACCTCCCACTCAAGTCAAATAATAGCAATCTAAATTTTTTCTTATGCACTATCCCAGTAATTTCATAGCTTCCACTAGAGAAAAATGTTTGCTTACGGTACAAATAACTAGCCCAAATTATTTTATGTACCACTTATAAAAATGAACCCCTCTATTAACATTAAAATATAATTAATACACATGAATAACAAAATGTATAAGAATAGAGAAATAACTGAATATATGTGACTTTTTTCACATTCAATTTTAACTGTTAGATGCCATTGTCAACTTTAAATTCCTTTACATTCCTTTTTCTTTATTTTTCTTTAAAAATGGCATATCTTACTTCTTCATAGTGCTTTTAGCTTTAAAAAGTCCCTGTCTTGATATGCCCATAATTTTAATAAGTTTGTAGATTGAATAATGGTGCTCACATCAACAAAAATAATTAAATCACCTTCATAACTTTGTACTTTCTTAATACTAACATTTTTCATATTTTAATAATTAGCATATATAATTTCACCATGGTGAAATTTTGGTTTAATTATTTGTTAACTTCACAACTTTATTTTATTCCCGGGAAACAATTAGGTGAATTTTTTTTTTTTTTTAATTTTCCCAGATGGGATGCTGGACAGAGAAAGGAAAAGTGAGAAAGCACCTCCCTTGGGAGATAGTCACACCACAATCCCTTCTCTGTTTCTCCTTACAGGGACTTTGGCATGCACATTCAAGTGTCTGGTGTGTTTTTCATGCTGCCAGGTCTGGGACTTGAGTTGCTCCCTTAGCCATGTGGGATCCAGAGCCTTAACCATCAAATGACACTGGCTGAGCCTAAATAAACTTCTTCGACATATTTTTCATGTCTGTTTCAATAACAGATAGAGTATGGAAAATATGAAATTAGATAAATACTTTAAGATATGTATAAACTTACACATTTCCCTGACAAAAAAAAAAAAAGAAGATTCTCTTATCTTTCTTTTCTTGTTCATTAATATCTTAATTCCTTTGATAGGAGGAACTTTTCCATGTTGCCTTTTAACTTTGCCGAAGATCATGAAATTGCATCCTCAGACACTGCATTAAATGAACTAAGTTGGGCTCTTTTGTTTGTTTGTTTTAGTTTATTTATTTATTTCTTCCATGAGAGAGACAGAATGAAAGAGAAACTGGCACCACCACCAAGGACTTCACCACATCCACCCCTACCCTCAACCAGCCTGAATCCTGTACAAATATGATTCACACTCAGCTTGCTCAGGAAGGCCCTAGGATGCAAACCTGGGACCTTCCTCCGGGGCTCTGGCATTGTATTACTTCTGCGCCACAGCTGCAGTACCGCCTGTTCTTTTAATAACACAAACAATAAATAACTTCAGGAACTGAAATTAAGTTTTTAAGTGCAATACCTGCTTTGAAAGCCAAAATTGTAAATAGATTCCATTGAATATAGGTACTTTTATAAGTATATTTGTGGTTGCTCTTCATAATTGGAATATTGTTTTTAAAAACCCTAATTACTAACAATTGTCTAGAATCATTTTTTATCATTCATTTTTCCACTTAGGAAACATTTTATTTTTACTTGATGTAAAACCTTCCTGAGTACCACTTACTTATCATTCATTGATCAAGAAAGTTAAGTAGCTTTTTTTAAAAAAGATTATTTTATTTAACTTTATTTATTTATTTATTTAAATTGGACCAGAGAAGGAAAGAGAGAGAGTGAGAGAGGAAAAGTGAGAAAGCAAGTTAAGCAGCCAGGTCAGGGGCTAGAATCATAGTGGGAATCCAGTGCCCTTAACCACCATGCTACCTGTTGGCCCCCAAAATTAAGTAGCTTATAAGAATAGTAAAAATGTAGTTATCTCCAGTTAATCAGTTATCTCCTAATCTTTTTGGATAGAGTTTTATCTTATCTAACAAACTACAAATAGCAAGTTTGTAATTACATCTTAAATGAGTTTCTATTATACAATTATTTCTGTGTTGCATTAAAAAATCATTTGAAAGCTGGCATGCAGCTGCAGACATACAAGGAATATGTGAAAGAAAAAGACTTTTTTTAAAAAAAATATTTATTTATTTATTTAAATTGACCACAGAGGGACAGGGTGAGAGAGAGAAAGAGAGAGCAAGTGAGCAAGAGAGGGAAAGTGAGAAAGCAAGCTGCCAGGTCTGGGACTTGAACCGTGGTCGACCATGTGGGAGTCCAGTGCCTTTAACCACCACACCACCTGCTGGTCCCAGGAAAAGGCTTTTTTTAAAAGGTGCAATAAGATCTATCTATCTATCTATCTATCTATCTATCTATCTATCTATCTATCTAGTTAGATACATATTTGATATTGTTGATTACACCTCCATTACATACCTTAATGGAACTTTAGCTATTAATTTTTTTAAAAGTTCATTATTTAGGGAACCAGCAGTTAGCATAATGGCTATGTCACTGGGCTCCCATGCAGTCAACCGTGGTTCGCGTCCCAGACCCAGTGGCTTAAAACTCACGCCGGGCACGTGTGCGTGCGTGCCCAAAATCCCGAGAGGAGAATGGAGGAGAAAGGACTGCGGTGTGACCATCCCCCCTGGGGGGTGATTTCTCGCGTTCTGTCTCTATGTCTGTCTCTGTCTGTCTGGCGAGCGCACATGCCCTATAGCGAAAATCTCTCCAAAAAAAAAAAAAAAAAAAAAGTTCATTATTTACACCTCACATCGCTTATCTTCCTTAGTTTCTATCTCAGTACTTGGCACAGGAAGCACCTTAATAATAGTTGTTAAATGTACTCAGGACGGTAAGAATAAGAAAGAAAAGAGATTAAGATCATTACTGATATCTGGGTATTTTTAGCTAAATTATTATTTAATCATAAACATAGACTTATTCATATTCCTTAAATCCCCATAGATTATTTATCCAATTCATACTTACTGAACATCCACTATAAAAGGCACTGAAACACAGGGCAATTAGCCAAATAGTTTGAGTTCTACTATCTTGGCAATTATGACATAGGAGGTGGAATCAGATATTGAACATTTAATGTTATAAAGTATTTATTCACTTTAATAATAACATGTGCTCTGAAGGTGAAGTGTGTGAAATGCTAGAAGAGTATATATAAGGGGAACATGATTAGACTTAAGAAATCAGACAAGTCTCCCCTGGTAAAAAATTTTCCAGTGAACAATACATAGTAAAATAGAGCAGTGATCTTTCTTAAACATAAATTGGATCCTGTCAGTTCCTTAGAATAAAATCCACATTCTTCAATGTGGCACAATCAAAGCCTTTCAAAACTCCTCTTGGAATCTTTCCTAGTTCCACCATATGCCTCAAATACCAAACATGCCACTAGCATATTAAACCATGTTTCATTTATTTAAGACTGTGCTCCCTTCCTGCTTCAGGACTTGTGAATACATCTGAAAAGCCTTTGCCTTTTCACAGCTGGCCTCTCTAAGTCTTACCCATCCTTCAGGCCTCCAATAAGATGTTCCTTCTCCCAAGAAGCTTTCTTAACCTCTATAATTGGGAGAAAGGCAAAAAATAAAACAAACAAACAAACAAAAAAGACAAGATGAATGTCATGGACATTAATGGTGATATTAAAAGTAACAGAAATTTTGAAAAATGAATCCTAATTTATTTATGTGCCACTCTTCAGTAATATTATTTAAACTTATTTAAGATGGCTATTTTCTGTATCAGCTTTCTTGTATTATCCAGTTAACTCATTCAGTTAAGTTAAGGGACCAGCGGGTGATATAGTGGCTAAGGCACTAGACTCCCACACGGCTGATCGTGGCTCGAGGCCCAAACCTGGAAACTTGAAATTCATGTTGGGTGTTTATATGTGTGTGTGTGTGTGTGTGTGTGTGTGCCCAAAATCCCAGGAGAAGAATGAAGAAGAAGGGATTATGTCATGGCCATCCCCAAGGGAGTGATTTCTTGGTTTCTCTCTTTCTGTTTCTCTACCAAGCACATGTGCCCTATAGAAAAAAATCTCTCAAAAAAAAAAAAAATCAGTTATACAATTAAGTCAACCATTACTAGGTTACAGATTAATTATGATGAAATAGAATCATAATTTTTTTATATTTTAATATTTAAACATATCGAAAGTTTTAAGTAATAATGAAAATGAATTTTCCCAGCATATTTGAAAATATGTTAAACTTTTACGTTATTATTTTTTGAATTTTTCTTGAAGAACTAAATTTTTATAGATACCACTATCATATATCCTGCTCCATTTTATGAGCATATTCAAAGGTAACTGCTCTCTCTTTTTTTTAAAGAATTATTTTATTTTATTTATTCACTAATTTAATTTTATCACACATACACACGCACACACACACACACACAAACACAGAAAGAGAGAGAGAGAGAGAGTAGGAAAGCAGGCGACCAGGTCCAGGACTCAAACCAGACATGGTCAGCCATGTGGGAGTGTCCAGCCCCTTATCCAGCATGCAACTTGCTGGTTCCTGTGGTAACTGCTATCTTAAAGTTGGTGTATACTTTTTTTAATTTATTTTTTAATTTGCCAGAGGTGCATGTGCTAACCAGAAAGAGATAAACAGAGAAAGGGGGAGAAAGTAACCCACAATGGAAAGTAGTCATGCAATCATCTCTATTCCTTCACTTTTCCACATTTTTGGGATTTGGGAAATGTATGAACATATGCTAGGCATGTTTTTCAAGCCACCAGGTCCTGGATTCGAACTATGGTCAGTCATGTGAGATCTAGCTCCTTTAAACACTTGGCCATGGGGCCAATTGCAGTTGGGTATATTTTTCGAATTTTACTACGTTTTTGAGAGGAGTTCAAAAACTTGAAACAATGTAATTAAAGAAAAAAATTTAAAAATTTAAGTTGTATTTCTCAACGTAAGTTCCATCAAATTCAAAATACTTTTGAAAGTCATGATACCAGCCAGTTAGTCATTTCGATTTTTTTAATTGCCAGAGATACCTATGTTCACCAGGGAGAGACAGAAAGACACAGAGCGAGAGGGAAAGAAGCCCTTAATGGGGCATGGTCATGCTGCAATCCCTTCTCAAATTCTCCATCATTTTGGGATTTGGGCACGTGCTAATACACTCGAGGCGTATTTTTTTTTTTTTTCCTTTTTTGGAGAGGTTTTTACTATAGGGCGCATGCATTCGCCAGAAAGAGAGAGACAGAAAGTAAGAAATTAACCCCACAGGGAGGATGGCCACACCACGATCCCTTCTCCTCCACTCTCCTCTCGGGATCTTGGGTACACACTCACACGCACCCGGTGTGAGTTTAAGCCACCGGGTCCGGGACTCGAACTGCGGTCGACTACATGGGAGTCCAGAGACAAAGCCATTAAGCTAACTGCTGGTCCCTAGGCATATTTTTCAAACCTTAAGGGCTGAGACTTGAACTGCAGTGGGCCAGATAGAATCTATCTCCCTTAATCATTGGAATAGAGTGTGAGCAAGCTTAATTTATTCCATTTCTAAAGAACTGAGAGACCTGGGAAATTTACCAAGTCCATGAAGGCTTATCTTATTAAAAGAAGACAAATGGGCACCCTTTCAAGGTAGTTTAAGATTAGGAAAACCAAAAGAACTCAGGAGCCAAATCAGGACTATATGAGGATTCCTAATGATTCCCTTTTCAAACTTTCATAAAATTGCCATTGTTTGACAAAAGAAATGAACAGCTGAGTGAAGTAAGCCAGGCTATGAAGGAGAGGAATTGTATGTCCCCACTTAATATATACGTAGTGTCTGCACTCTATGAGTGAAACTAACTGACTAAAGGATATATAGAAACACAGTAGATAGATGTAAATACCAGATATAGTGTGTGTGAAAGAGGAAGGACTAAGGAAGGACATTTGGGGGAGGGACAGGGAGGCAAAGCATTAACGGCACAAAGGAGTGTGTATTATCTGTTGAAGATATTTAGTACTTTTATCAACTATACTAGGGAGAAATGATCTCCTGTAGAAAAATTCACTTTGTAAGACAAATAATAACGTGATTGAATGTATAAAAGAAAATGAAATAAAAAAAATTTTTTAATTTTAAAAATTAAAAAAAAGGAAATGAACAGGAATGTTGCTATGGTGAAGAATGGCTCCATTGTAAAGCTTCCCCAGGTGATTTTCTGCTAAAGCTTTGTCTGACTTCCAAAACACTCTCATTATAAGCACATACACTTTTTCTTTGGTGATCTAAAAAGTCAACATATAAGGTGCCTTCAGCATCTCAAAAACTATTACTGTGGCCTTTGCTCTCAACAGATCCACTGTGGCATTGACTAGACCACTTCCACCTCTTGGCAGTCATAGCTTTGAATGTGCTATCTTCAGGATCTTACAGGTAAAATCATGCATCATCTCTTGTTACAATTCTTAGAATATAACACTTTAAGATTTTGATTTTATTTCTTTAAAATTTTCACTGAAGTTTTGCTCTTCTCTGTAGCTGCTCTGGATACAACAGTTTTTTCACCAAATGAACACAAATTTGCTCAGCTTTAATTTTTCAGTCATAGTTGTGCAAGCTGAAACAATTGAGATGTTTATGGTATTGGCTATTGTTTCTACTGTTAGTCCTATTAACTCAGGGCACAAGTAAAATTATTTTTTCCCTTGCAGATTGTTATGGATGTTTTGCTGCTGTGGGACTCATCATCAATATCATCTTGTCCCTTCTTAAAATGGGACTGATAATTTGAGGTCATTCATAAACAGAGGTCACTATCCCATGAAATTTTCATAAAGCATAAATCATTTTACTATTAATCATCCTTCATGATAAATTTGATGCTTGTATTTGCTTCAATTTTAGCAGAATTCATACTGCTCTGATAGGAGCTTTTTTCAAAGTGATATCCTTATTCTTTTAGTGCTTCAAACTAAAGCCTATTTAGACATACTATCACAGATTAGTAGGAGTAATGGCCTTGAACTCATAATATTCTTATATCAGCTTCCTGCTTATCTGAGATTATAGGCATGTACCCTTGCACTTGGCTAGGGCAAGTTTATCTGATACAAAACAAAACAAACAAAAAATGAAATTCATGCATAGTTTTTTCACAATATGCACTCCCATGAAATTTTTGAAGACAATCTCCTTTCTACGATTTTTTCCATTAAAATAAGAATTCTTAAGAAAAGAAAGCCTTCCACATTTAAAAATTACCATATCCGTTTTTTTTTTTTTGAGATTATTGTGGAAAAAAAATTAAGATGGGGTTTTTAATGTCAAACAAAAAAAGTAATTCAAATCAATAGAAATAACATCTACTTTCTGACATAATAATCACAGAAGTGTTCAATAAATTATTTAACTCATTTCTAATATTTTAAGATTTATGATCATAATATATATATATATACTAATGAGATTTAATAGAAAACAAAACTGTGGATGAATAAATAATAGTTCTAACTATACATATTTAATTTTGATAATAGCTGTCTCAGTATTTTCTTGTAAATACAGTTTTTGTTATTTTGTTGTTGTT
>NW_006209696.1:1397029-1411247 GCF_000334495.1 Tupaia belangeri chinensis
GAATTTTTAAGAAAAAAAACCTTCCACATTTAAAAATTACCATAACCGTTTTTTTTTTTTTGAGATTATTGTGGAAAAAAAATTAAGATGGGGTTTTTAATGTCAAACAAAAAAAGTAATTCAAATCAATAGAAATAACATCTACTTTCTGACATAATAATCACAGAAGTGTTCAATAAATTATTTAACTCATTTCTAATATTTTAAGATTTATGATCATAATATATATATATATACTAATGAGATTTAATAGAAAACAAAACTGTGGATGAATAAATAATAGTTCTAACTATACATATTTAATTTTGATAATAGCTGTCTCAGTATTTTCTTGTAAATACAGTTTTTGTTATTTTGTTGTTGTTGTTGCCAGAGTGTGCAATCAAAGAGAGAGAAAGAGAGAGGGAATGGAAGAAAGAACCCATAATGGGACATGGTCACTTCTCAATCCCTTCTCCATTTTTCTATCCAGTTGGAATTTAGAGCATGTACACACATGTGCCCAACATGTTTTTCAAATATATGTGAAAAGCACTTAAAAGAGAAGATTATTGAAGGCTCTGAACAAAATAGTGATATGATCTCATTTTGAAGGACCGCAGCAGCTACTGCGGACAGTGTAAGACAGGAAATAGAAAATAAATATCAATTACTATGGTATATCTATGTCAGGACTTAGATGCGAGTGTAGTGATTATTAGGTTATTAAATTAAGAAGTGGACAGATTAAAATTTTATTTTAATGATGGAAAGGAATGAAGGCTAAATGCCAAATTTGTCAGCTGAGCAAATTGGTGGATTATTTTTGCTGTTTTTTTTTTTTTTAATGTAACCAAAACACAGTATCTCATCCAATCCTATATATTGTTTTCATCAATAACTTCAAAGGATATGCCAAGGGCACATCGAGCATATTTATGAACAAGATAAAACTTAGAGAGATAGATCTTTAACTCAATTTAAGAAAGACCTTAGTGGTATTCAGAGTTATACAAAGACAGACTGGGCATCCTCAGTAATTAGCAAACTATTTATGGGACTGTGAAAGCAGAAACAGGTTATTCACACCAATAGACACAAAGTTAGAAGCTTAGATGATATGTAGACCAACTCCCACATTTACGATTAAAGGAACATTTACCATATATGCCCAGAGATAGACAGGATGTAGCTTAATGTCAAGTGTAAATTCAGTAGTGAATCAAATTTCGCAACTCAAATCCAGAGTTGTGTGTTAAAAAGTTGAGTGTCTAGGCTAAAACGTTCTAGTTGCTCTCATAACGTAACTGATGAGTCATTTAGTTCACTGAGATTTATCAAGTCTTCTGATTTCATTGATTCATTGTATAACAAATATTGGATACCTTCAACATAAAAGATATCATTAAGGCATTCTCATAAGATAATATCTAGAGTATATTCAAGTTATTCTCACGTTAGTATTAAAGTTATAAATTGATTTACACAGAAATCAGTATTATGATCAGTTGTCTTTTGAAAAGAAATAAAATGACTTTTGAAAAGAAGTAAAATACAAATAATTCAGCAAGTGAAATCAGAGATATGTACTTTTTTATTACAAACATACATATGCTGTTCACTCCGTTTAAAATCTTACATATAGATACTGTCATTCCCAAATGCCAATGAAAGGAGATAGCAAAAAAATCAATAAAAATCACTTAAACTAGTGTTGGAAGATATTATAAAACAAAACTCAGATTTTTCCTTATTTATGCCACAATTTTTAACTAGTATTTATCTAAGAAAACTATTTCAAAGTTTATAAAAATACTAGACTAAGATGTTAATTAAAACAAAAAAATTGTTATTGCTTTCTTAATTATGTGAGAGGTGTGCCCAAATTATCCTCATCTACACTAACTAAATTAATTTAAAAACTAATACTCAAGGAAGTTAATTTTAAAATCTCCCCAAACTGGGAACAGCAGTTAGCGTAATGGCTATGTCTCTGAACTCATACATAGTCGATTGCAGTTCGAATCCCAGACCCAGTGGCTTAAGCTCACGCCGGGCGCGTGTGCTTGCGTGCCCAAGATCCCGAGCGGAGAATGGAGGAGAAGGGATTGTGGTGTGGCCATCCCCCATGGGGGGTAATTTCTCGCTTTCTGTGTCTCTGTCTCTCTCTGTCTGGCGAGCGCACGTGCCCTATAGCAAAAACATCTCTCAAAAATAAAATAAAATAAAAAACAAAAACTCCCGAAACTGTTTTTACTTTATTTTATTTTTTTAAGACAAGGATAGAGAAAAACATTACCAGTTAAATGAATATGAAAAATGTCATAGTGGTCATCAAATATATGTATATCTAAATCTTTCTCTATCTATTGCCGAAGCCCTAAAGAATATATTTCTCAATATGTGAATCAATACAAAGCAAAAGAAACCCTCAGTTCCTGTTCTCTATCTTTCCTAACTGCTTCATTTACAAATTTCTGAAAACTTTATTTCTAGCTCATAGCAAATTAACTCCAACAAAGGCAATGCCTTAAAACCAGATTAAGATGATCCTCTCATCTCACGGTGCCTCCAAATAAATCCAAATAGATTTTGCTTTCAAAGTCATCCACGGTTTACAATAATGACACAGAGAAAGATATTTTCTTTATTTAAAATATTTAAAAAGAACTCTAGTACTTCCCTCTCTTCACAACAATCCTCTTAACCAAAAGACCTTTCCACCTCAGGTGCACCTAGATTTCATTTGTCATTTGTTGACATATTCAGTTAAACATGGTTAGTGATTGTTCAGTACATAGGACATATCTGGAGTATCAAAATAAAAGCTGCTAAAATCTAAATAGAAAAAAAAAGATACATAATTTCACCTTACTGACCTTAGATGAGAACTAATTAAAAGCTATCCAAGTACACAAAATATAGCAAATATGTAATTAAAGGTTTAAGTTTATTTAAAAAGCTTTAAAAGTCAGATTTTCATTTTACTATGCTGTATGTCATTGGTTAAAAGATATGTAAAATCTATGGAGAAGTATCCAAAACATTTTGCAAAACTATAGGGAAAAAACTGAATAATCAGCTTTATAATATAGATTGAAAAAAATAAGAGGTTAATTCAATGATAAATTGACCTTTGAAATGGAATTATATATAAACATATATGACTTACAAAACAGAAAGTACAGAAAAATTGATCTTAACCTTTTTGTTTGAATGACACTATGAATTTTTGTGATTTCAAAATAAAAGATATTTTGCTTCAATTATACAAAATACTTATGAGTTTGGGGAAGGACTACTCAATAGCTTCAAATCCATATTGAAATAACTATTATGGGTCAGCCGGTGAGGCAATAAGGTCTCATATGGCTGCCTGTGTGGTTCAAGTCCCAGAGTCAGGGTCTTGAAAATCACACTGGGCGTGTATGCATGCCTGCTCATAATTCCAAGAGATGAATGTAAGGGTAGGGACTGTACTGCAGCCATCCCCTCTGAGAGGTGATTTCTCACTCTCTCTCTCTCTCTGTCTCTATCCAGCTAGCACATTTGCCCTATAACAAAACAAAACAAAACAAAAAAACAATGAAGCTAAAAAAATAATTACTGGTAGTCAAAATTAAAACACAAAATATCTTTAGATGATTTTTAGAAACTGACATCTTTAAACATAGATACTAAAATTAAGAGTCAATACAAACATAAGATCCAACAGCAACACAAACAAAAAAAAGAAAAAAGAAGACAATTATAAAAGATGTCACAAGAAAAAATCAAAATAGGTTTATTTCCCTAATTATAAACCAGGTAAAAGTCTAGGAATAGCTTCAGGACACCAGAATTTAAATACTAGTTTTTAACATTTTAGTCATCATAAGGAACATATAATCAAAAGAAATGAAAGTAAGCATTTTTTTTTCCAGTGGGAGTATAACACTTATAAGAGTCCTCTGAACAAAGAAATGTACGTACAGTAAATATCAAGAAATAAAGTAAAATGTTTACATGGCCAATTGTAAAATACTTGCATTCAAGGAAATCACTTACTTAAATTCAAGTAAAATTTTCAAGAAAGCACTAAACACATTTTAAGGAATAGAAATTAAATGCATGCTCATTACTTATATTTTCTTTTCTTTTAAAAAAATTTTAAATAGATCCTTTCACTACAATTTTCCATAGACTTTCATCGGGGAAGTAGGGTAAGTAGTAGAAATCCATCTTTTATAAATAGGTTTATTTCTGTCCATTAATAGTTCCTTAGTATCCAATTCCCTTCTCTTTCACTCCCACACTCCCATACAGATTCCAGAGACGATTTACCTGGAAATAAGCATTTTTCACCTAGACCCAATCATTTTATTTTTACAAGACCTTGTGTCTTTTCACATGTCTATCTTTTCCCATGTTCTGTGCTTTCCTTTTTGTTTTCACTAACCCAATTCTCCACTAACATTTTGTACTCTAGTCTTAAGTTTCTAGAGAAAAAAGTTAACATTGAAAATTCATTATCCCCTAACTCAATGACTGTCCTAAATCACCTACTGTGGGACTCTGCTCCTACTAAGTAGTCTCACAGAGCACATGAACAATACAGAAAATTAAGACAAAGAGCAAATGATGTGAGTGGAGATTGTGGACACAAATGCAAAGGCACAAGGATGTTCTAAATAAGATGACAGCACATAATGGCTCATGGCATGTTGGGATATGTGAACTGGAATAGCTATGACACAATTAACTCCTTCATTGGTGGAGTGTACAAGATGTTCAATGTGTAAGTGAGACAAGAGGGTCTGAATGAATTGTGGGTCAATTGTTAGAGTATGAAGAATAGGGATCCAAGATTAAAGAAACTAAGGACCAGAGTAGACAAAAGCCTGAGTTTGAGTGGAACTTACCAAAGATGGCTGACACTTGACCCACTTCACATACAGTGTTGGTCTGAGAACAGAGTGGAAATCTGAGACTGCAGGATCTGCAGAAAGAAAAGTAGAAACAAAGAGAAAGAGAAAGAGAGAGGAAAGAGAGAGTATGGGGAATGGAAGTTATCTTGTCTCCCACTTCTCTTTTTTGTAAGTATGCTTAGTAGTTTCTTGATAAACAAATCTAGATCAGTTGTTCTCAAAAAAAAAGAAAAAGAAATGTAGGTAATTCACAGGGTTTCCCACTTATTTCTCAGTTTGATCTGTATTCAGTAGCCTGAATTTTGAATTTGATATCATATTTGAATTTGATAAGATGTAAGACAATTTTTGGGAAAAAAAAGTTTACATTGTTTACATAGGTACTTACAAAATTATTCTTATATAAAAATATTTAATTATGAGCTTCTGTAATGTCCAGGTAATTTATGGTAGAAATCATTACTCATATAGCCTATTAATTCACTATATTTGAAAGATGCATGTATGGTAAAATAACACCACTTTCACTTCTCTAGCATTTGTAGAGATCATCAATCTTGGTAATTCATAGATTAGTAAGAAAAATCTGTGAGAAAAATTACTAGCCTTTTAAGTTACAACTTTTTCTATAAGTTAAAAGGTTTTCTATAAGTGAAAACACATGAACTATCTCAGTTCACAATCATTTAGCATTCTAGAATTAAGAAATGCTTACTTTGGTTTAGGTAGTATATAGAATATTAATTATATTTTTATCTTATTTACATAAACATATAATAATATTCCACATGATTTTATTTTTTAAATCTATGTTTTCACACACAGTGAGATGAATTCAGGGTGCTGGATGATTATTAAACTAAGTTCCATGAAGTGAGTATCTTCATGCTCAGACTAATAAATCTGAACATTAACATTACAGCCAAGGGGCCTGCAGATGGTGTATTGGTTACATTGCTGGACTCCCACATGGTTGACCATGGTTCAAGTCCCCGACCCAGTAAGTACTTTGAAAATCACTCTGGACATGTGCATGCATGACCAAGAAACTAGTAGAAGAATGGAGATGGGACTGAGGCATGGCCATCCCCTGTAGGTGGTGATTCCTCACTTTCCCTCTCACTGTCATTGTCGCTATCTCTGTCTCTGTCTCTTTCTCCAGCAAGCACACACACCATTTGGCACAAACCTCTGAAGAAAAGAAAAAAAATACAAAAAAAAATCTAAGAAAGCACATTTTATATTATTCTGTTTAACACAATTCTCAAAGAATTTTTAAAAACATTCCTATAAAATTAGACCTATAATTACAGACACAGAAAGATTTTAAGAACTTGAAGTTCTTAATAGACCCATGTCACCATAAATCATTTATAGCTTAGTGAAATACTATTTTCAGTCACATAAAAATTATCAATAAAACATGTACTTTAAACTTTTAGCCATTTTCTATGTTCTATTTAAAATTTTAAATAACTAATTCACTTATTTTTTTTTAAAACAGTATCTTGACATATAGCTAATTCCTGCTTCAGACTCCCAGCTGGAACCATAGGTATGTACCACCATGTCTAGCTCTCCTTTAGACAAAGTCTTTGAAATACCAGACTGCGAGGAACTCTCTCACCCTACAAAATAACCCTCAAATTTCCTTCTGCACCTAGGAATATCTCATCAGAGTTATTTCAATTTTATGAAAACTTATTGTAAGGAAAACAATCTGATAATTGAAGGCATTATTGAACATCAATAAAATGGTTTTTACTTCTCTAAAATTGTAAAGATATCATAAAAGTACTAAGAAGTTATAATAATTTGGGGAAAAAGATACTTCCTAATGAACATTTAAAAATTTTCTAAGCAGTAAAACTCCCATCTGTTCCATAAAAATCCGAACACTCCTCTGATATCTAAGCAAACATCCCATTTTATTTGTTTAAAATAAGAAATATATAAGGGTAATTTCCCAAGAATGAATAACATAAAAATACCCACTTATAAACAAATTCACACATAATGAATTCCAATTACTTTCCAGAGCAGGGGAAAGGGATTGACACTTTATTGCCCTCAAGTCCTACTACTCCTGATCTTCTCCCTTTATATCAGCCCATGTTTTTCTTCATCTCTGCCAATCATCCAAGCTTGAAGGACTTTGCACACTAAGTGATATCTCTTAAGCACTCTCCTACAGATATCCAAATAGCTCACCATTCGTTTTCTTTAGAGCTCAAAGATTACTTCAGTATTGAGATTTCCCCTAACTTCGAAGACCCTGCACCATAACTCTTATCATGCCTATTTTATTATCTTATTATTTCTTCTTAGTCTATCACCACTTTACATAACTTTATTTACATTCATATGTAATTATTTTCCTTCTTTCTTTGCTAAAACTGACCACTACAGTCAAAATTTTTATCTATTTTGTTCACTTTTGATTCCTTAATGCTTAAAATATATCTAGCACACTGTAGATGTCCAATATATGTTTGTTAAATGCATCAATACAATTAGTATATAGAATTTCCAAGAATCCACTGATACCTGAGAAACACTGGTGGGTGATTACAAGCAGAAGGAGACAAGGTATGCTTTTCCCTCATTTGCCTCTGGCTCTGGCAGCAAAAGCAGAGATAGCTCAGAGGTCTCTGCAACACAGTGCTCACTCCAGGTAATACAG
Organism: Tupaia belangeri chinensis; assembly: GCF_000334495.1. Classification (NCBI taxonomy): domain Eukaryota; kingdom Metazoa; phylum Chordata; class Mammalia; order Scandentia; family Tupaiidae; genus Tupaia; species Tupaia belangeri. Next base: position 1,404,599 of record NW_006209696.1, read on the forward strand.
GAGTAGCAATGGACAGGTAAGGTTTCAACAATGTCCTAGATGTGTCCAGGAGCTCCAGACAGACTGGGGGCTCTGAGATTCCTGCAGCATCAGTAGGTGTGTGATTCCAGCTGGCTAGTAAATGGAGAGTCAGTAGTTTCAACCACAGAAGCACTTCATCAGCAGCACTTCATCTTGGGGCTCTGGGTAATCATCTTCCATGTGCCTCTCTAGCCCCACAGTATAGTAGTTTCCTGTAATCACTGATCTTTAAGTGCATTCACTTCCCCATTTACTCCTCCCATCCTTTAGTCTTTTTAATACTTTGAGAATTTTTCTACTTTTAAATCCTTTTTGTTTGAATTAATTATAGAGTTTCGTGTTGTCCTGACTAGGTAAGACTAATACATTGCTTTGAAAATAACTTTCGGCCAAATATTAGCTCAATTTCACACAATGTCTCCTCTTCACAATGTAGCAATCTACAAGATGTAAAATACCAAGAAATCACAACTATCCTAGTCCTTTCCATGGTTTTGTCCCAATTCTTCACTTTCTTATTCATAACATATTGATGTATTACATTAGCAGTAAATTTTATAACACTGGTATAATTATCTCCACCATCTGCAGTAAACCATAGCGGTATCCTTAAAGCCCTATACTTTACTTACAAGGTCAATAGGTAAATAAACGGCACTTTTCAGGACAATGTTAAATCCTTAAATCCTGCCTTTTATATTATATATCCCATATGTTTAGTAGATGGTTGGCAGACATATACAAGTAGTCTATAATGCCACAACTTCTCTGACTTGTTATTAATAGAAGGTGATTAGCAGTGACTTGAAAACTCCTAAAAGCTGTAACTATACCTACAGATTCTTACCCAGAAAATGAAGTCAGAAACATATAAAGTAAAATGAAAACAAACAAAGGAAAAGCCTCTTTCTCCCAGAGTCCTCTCAATCCCATTCTGAATCCAAGATGTAATCAGATTATCACACTTTCACCAATGGGAAGGTACACACTGATTTTTTTTATGATTGTATGCATATTATGCACACATATGTTGCTATTTTTAATAAAGCTGCCTTATACATTTAGTCCTGAGGTATATTTTTTCATTTAACCATATACACATCATCATGATCTTCATAAGCCTGTACATCTACCTATTTGTTTCTGTTTCTGACAGCCAACATATGTGCTTTTTCCTTGTTAGCATGCTAATATGCTTGAGCCTTCTGCTAGTCACATAACTGTGTTTGAATTAACTTACAGTACTCATGACAGAGAGCTTCAGACTCTCCAGGCTAATGTCAGTCTCCTAAATTGACTTGAATTACTGAAGGATTCATTCTCCATGAGTTTTAGTCTCTCTGAATGTGCTGCCTCCAGATATTACACAGCATAATTTATATGACAGAATGATTTTACCTTTTTTGTACTCTTAGTCAAATACGTAGCTAAAAACAACACTTATCACCATTTCCTACCCAGCCAGAAAATCAACTTTATCTTCAATGTATGATCCTTTGTGATGCTGTGTTTGGGTTGAAGTTTCAGAATGAAGCAATCTATGGATATTCCAATTGTTTCTATTTTTTTTTTTTTCACACAAACGCTATAGTTTCTGCATAATAGCTACAGGACTCAGTAATGATGCCATTAATCATTTGTTTTTTTAAATGTTTCCTCATGTCTTCCCTCTCATAAAAGCAATTCCTTGAAATCAGTCTTTGAAGGGCCATGACAGACGGAGATGGGAGATGAATAGAATGCTTAATCGCATTGGCACATGTGAAAGCTCAGTCCTGTGGCAAAAATCACTCTACCGAAAGTTTTTTATTAAGTGAAATTCTATAGGTTATAAAGAATTTCTGACATCAATCATCTCTTCCCCTGCTTGTTATTACACTGACACACTTTACTTCTCAAAAGTCCCCTCTGTTTCCCACCTCATTTCCTATATTCTTCTTTTTTTTTTTTTTTCCAGTTTTGATAAAGGGCACATGTACTTGCCAATGGTGGGGAAGAGAGAGAGACAGAGACAGAGACAGAAACAGAGAAATTGAGAAAGCTCCCGCCCCAGGTGAATATGGCCACACTGTAATTCCCTCTCCCACATTCTCCTCTTTGGATTTTGGGCACTCATGCATGTGCACCAAGTGTGTTTTTCAAGCTTCAAGGTCTTAATTTGAACTTTGCAGTTGGCCATGTAGGATCCAGATGCCAACTCATAACCAGTTGGCTCACTTTGTTTTTTGTACCAGATTGCATCAAAGGTAATTACCAGAACAAAATTAAGCACCAACAAAACAACAATAATAATCTTGAAATATGATCATATAGTGAAGAATTTAAAAAAAAAGAGAGTGAGAAAAAATGATCGAAAGGAAACTATAATGATTCAGGAGCTTCAACAACTTAAAATAAATTTCAATGGGACACTATTAGAGAGATATATACACATATATTCTTATATTTATCACATATACTTTTCCTTCTCTTTTGTTTTTTATCTTATAACTGAGGCCTGAAACACATATTCCTGACATATTTATTTTTTCTCATAAATAGAACTTAATAGATGATCTTACATAAGTGAATTTGCCATGTTTTGAAATTGGTAATTTCAAAAGTCCTAAAAAGAAAATTCTGATTTTTTTCCTCCAGAAAAGGTATCACCAAAATTAAAAAATGTTTTTAAAATTAAGTCACAGGATTATCAATAATATTCTGGTGATGTTCAGTACAATTTTATTTCATTTGCAGTAATCTAAGTAATTGGGATAAATATATATACAAGAATATGTATTATATGTACATTTTAAATGAAATAGATAATAGTGGCTTTTAGAGTTTTTACCAAATTACACATGTAGCTTCTACCCTTTGTGAGACTTTGCAAAACAGACATCAAATTGTACAGTTATCCAACTGAATTAGTACCTTTTTCCTTGTTAGCTCAATGACTTTGAAACATTAACTATGACTGAGAGAAGTTACGTTATCATTTTTTTAATATTGAGACATGTGAGAAACACATTCCAGATACCAATTAAAAGATGAGCAGATTGATAAATATTAGGTTGTCGAGGAAACTATGACGTCTTTTTCTGTTTTTCTATGCAAAATTGCATCATGACATTGCCGACAAACCAAGTTAGCAGGATTGAATGTCTCAAGTATTTATTAATAGCATCCACTTTACTCTCAAAATGAACCAGTTTAGATACAACTTCCTTTACTTTCCTAAGATATCTAGGGAAGACTAGACCAGTCTCGTCATGGAAAGCATCTGTAAGATCACAAGGAATTCCCCTTGCAGGTGATCTCAAGTTTTCATCTTTCACAAACTTTTCAAGATCTATAAAAGGGCTACTGGAGGTCATATCTACAATAATTTGTGGATTATTTATTTAAATTACAAAAAAGTACAAATTTCTGAAATTCCTTTCCCTCCATTGTGTATTATATTTAACAGCATTTCTTCAGATTTCAGTAAAGACATCATTCTCCATGACAAGACTGATTATAATGAAAAGCTAAAAGGACATGCATTGTTTTACCAGAATATAACTATAACATATTTTTTATTAATCCATATGTATTTAACTATCTTTAGCTTTCTAAGTATTCCTTGAAGAGAATGATTATACACAGAATGTCATGTATTAAACTTGAAGAGATAGTAAACAAAAATATTGTCTTTTGTAAAATAAAACATCCAAATTACAAAAAAAAAAAAAGTCTTCATATTCAATCGGTCTATTTGATTATCATATAGTTCTACTTTAAAATACAAGAATATATTTGTAATCACTATGGAAGTTAATATGTTAATATATAGTAAGTTGAACAGTGTCCTCCAAAAATTTTGAGTCCACCTTGAACCTACCAATGTGGCCTTATTTTGAAATAGGGGTTTTGCAGATATGATCAAATTAATATGAAATAATAGCAAATTAGAGTAAGGACTAAATTCAATGACCAGTGTTCTTTTAAGAACCTATTTGAAAACAGAGACAAGAAGGAAGACAGCCATATGAAAAGGGAGGCAGAAAGCTCAGAGCTACAACTACATACCAAGGCAGGGCAAGAATTGCTGGCAAACACAAAAAGCATAGAAGGGGCAAGAAAGGATTTCTCCTGGAGCCTTCGTGAGTATACGGCCTTGCCAATGCCTTAATTTCAGATATCTATCTTCTCTATGACAGAATAAATTCCTGTTGCTTTAAGGCAACTAATTTACAGTAATTCATCACAGCAGCTCCAGGCAACTAATACATAATATATAATAAATATAATAACTTGATTCCATTGTCCATTCAAAAAGAATTTCTGAAATTATGTACAAATTACATTTATTAAATGTATACATAAAGATTTGCAAGTCACACATACTTTATAAGTAATTTATGAATGATAAAACACTGAAAATAATAGAATCTTTTATTTATTTATTTTTTTGAGAGAGATTTTCTCTCTCTGGCCGCATGTGCTTACCAGAGAGACAGAGAGACAGAAAGCAGGAAATAACCCCCCGGGGGGGATGGCCATGCCACAATCTCTTCTCCTTCATTCTTCTCTCAGGATTTTGGGCACGCATTCACTCACAGCTGGAATGAATTTTAAGCCACTGGTTCTGGGACTTCAACCACACTCGATTAGGCAGGAATCCAATAACATAATCATTATGTCATCTACTGGTTCCTCTTTTTAAAATCTGAGTAATTCCAACCCTCCAACAGAGACAAGCGGAAGATGAACTGAGAGGATGAAGGCAGGAAAGGTATTGTTTTCTATTTTCTATGTTAAGACAAATTTCTTCTGTCAGCTGTTTTTCCCATTTTGATATAAAGCTATTTCTTATCCTTAGCATAGTACCCCATTACAATATAAAAGTCACAATACAAAAATTTAAAAATAATTATGAAGGCAGAGTTCATTGTTTTAATGTTTTAAAAACAGTTTGGACAATGAATATTAAAACATAAATGTAAAACATGTCAAGGCTGTACTTTGTTTCTAAACACTGTCCCAGGTAAGGGTTTAGTTTAAATTATGTATCATTAGTTTCAACAGATACTTCCCTTCCTTAGCACTACTTACTTCAAAATAGATAACTGCAGCAGCATTGATTTCTTACAACTCAAGTAACTTAAAACAGTATAAAATCAATATTTTCTTTTTGATTCACTTTTAGTTTTTTAAAATCTTAAGGTTTGAGGATTTAAAAATTATACTTTGAGGGATGAAACATTTCATCTTGAAAACCGTCTGGCACTAAATGTCAGCATTAATTCACCCAATAAGAATTAGTTCATTCCTTCCTACTATATTTTCCACGGGCAAAGGGAGAAGTTATCTTAATCACATATTTTGAAATGTTGATTTATTTGTGAAGATTTGCACATCGTTCACATTATCAGTCAACACACTCACAAATACTGAATTTTGGAACATGTTCAGGAACTTTTTTCACTGAATTAACCTTTAATTTTAGTTAACACCTCTCCCCCTTTATTTTACTGTTTTCTCTATATCTGTAGCTGTATTAGACTGTTTATATTTTTAACATTTGCTCAGGGAAATGTTAAAATATAAAATAACACATTTCATTTCTACAGAAGGGACATGCTGCAGAAGAATATATTCCAAGAATTCTGAGTATGTACTACTTTTCTAAATGGAGCAATTCCCTGAAAAGAAGAGCCAACACAGCGATGAGAATACATAAAGATGCATTTCTGATCGAAGTGATGTTTTCTACACTTCAGATAAATCTGAAGAATCAGAAGTAAAGGACGGCTTGCCTTTTTTTTTCCAGTTTGGTCTAGGGCTAGCACAAACGAAGATCTGCTTGACCATGAATAAGACAATGAGTATTAGCTGCCATAACAAGATTGGCCTGATTTGTGAGACACAGAAATGGTTAATTACCTGTTAATGATAACATGTATAGTATTTTCAACTGGACTAGTCTGAGAAGTATTTCATGTTGGATACATTCTCTTTATAAGCCAAATGATGTATAGTGATCAAATGTTTTTTAAAATAATAATGAGAATAATAAAATTAAAATAAAATATAAAAAAAAGATTGGCCTGTTAATACGCACATAGCAAGCTCACCACTTAATACTGAGAATCTTGATAAAATATGGATGTGTATGTTGGGACCAGCAGTTAGCGTAATGGCTATGTTGCTGCACTCCCATGTAGCCGACCACGGTTCGAGTTCTGGACCTGGTGGCTTAAAACTCATGCCAGGTGCATATGCATGTGTAACCAAGATCCTGAGAGGAGAAGGGAGGAGAAGGGATTGCGGTGTGGCCATCCCCCCTGGGGGGTGATTTCTCCCTTTCTATCTTTTTCTATCTTTCTGTCTCTCTCTGTCTGGCTGGCGAATGCATGTGCCCTATAGCAAAAACCTCTCCAAAAAAAAAAGAAACATTTACTGCAAAAGATGATAGGCTCCCTAATAAAAGTGAGTACCAGCCATTGTGGGGACATATAAGGAGCACAAAAAACCTAGTCCTAAGGGGTCAGGAGAACTTCCTGGAAGAGGTGACACCTGAGCTGAGACATGCTAACCTTCTATAAAAGAAAGGAATCTTTTTTTTTTTTTTTTTGGCTCCTTGAAAAAAAATAAAAAAAAAAAA
>NW_006209696.1:1429758-1435252 GCF_000334495.1 Tupaia belangeri chinensis
TATATATATATATATGTATATGTGTACATGAGTTTGCCTAAAACTTCATATAAAACACCTAACATAAGACAGGCAATTGGTATTCAATGCCCATTGATGTTTGGTTAACATTTTTGATAACAACACATTAGCATTTCTAGAAACCTTGGAATGACAAGAAAATACACTCCTATGTGTTAAATTATATTCTTGATTATAATAATACTGAAATATTTCATAATCATATTTTTCCTAAAGTGGTACAAACTTATTTGAGAAAATAGTGATTTTAATTTTGTAGTAGATTTTTTAATGATTAAGGACAGAAATACTGTTTATGCCCATTTTTGAAAAAGAAAAACATTTGAATATGTATTTGCAAAAGGTCTGGTTCTAAACAATTTAAAAAGATGCCTTACTTTAATTCAACCCTACTAAATAAATGAAAAATTTACCCAAACTAAAAATGACATAAAAGGCTTTCTATCCAATAAATAATTCAGAAGTCTTAATTTTTGTTCTGTTGAATCCCATTGGGGTGTTATAATCCCTTGCTTTGATGGGCCTTCTCTTTTCCAACATAGTTAAATGATATAATGTAAATCTTAAAAATCAAAATTAGATGGCCAGGATAAAAACAAAACAAGAACTTGAAAGAAAAGCAGCATATCTACACAGCAATGAGGAGACCTGATGCCACAAGCTTGCTGAAACCTCGGTCTAAAAGCAAGACCAAGACGTGTGACTCAATTTTAATTATTCCAGCAGGGCAAAGAACCTTCATGTAAGACTGAAGACAGAGATCTGGCTTACTGTTTGAAACCAGACTCTTGCCATGGTTTCATTGCTCACCTAAATACATGAAAGAAAGCTAAACACAAACAAATGTGCTGAAGAATCCACAAATCTAGTTTAATAACAAGGAATCAAACCAAGCTGAAGAACTCTATGGCTAGGGAAATGGGCCAATAAAATAAAATAATGAAACAGGAAGTAAACATCGATGAAAACAATTTTACAATGCAGTCTCAAAAAATTCTTATGTATATATATGTGTGTGTGTGTGTGTGTGTGTGTGTGTGTGTGTATGATGATATCAATACACATCGTTGTGAAACCTCCTTCATACAAATTTTAAAAATAGAAGGGAGGGAGACAGAGTGAAATAATGAAAAAAGAAGAGGATAGCAAAAAGAACCAGTCAGAAATATTAGAAACACGCACCAGATAGGAGAAAAAGTGATTTATAACATATATCTGAACCAGCAGATGGTGTAATGGTTAAATTGCTGGACTCCCACATAGTCAAGCATGGGCTGGACCAAGTAGCTTAAAACTCAAGCCAGGATTGATTGTGTTGTGTGTGTATGCATGCCCAGGATCCCAAGAAGAGAATAGAGGAGAAAGGGATTGTGTTGTGGCCATCCCCATGGGAAGTGATTTCTCACTTTCTGTCTCTCTGTTTCTCTCTGTCAATTCAGCAAGCACACGTGCCCTATAGCAAAAATCTCACTTGATAAATAAATAGATAAATTATAACACATATTGAGATATATAGCTGTTAACGTATCTTGATTTACTTACAAGGGGAGAAATAATGAAAAGTTATGAAACATCTGTTAATAAATATAGGGAACAGAACAAACATGCATTCCAAGCAACATGAGAATGGAATATATGAGGAGATAATACATGTGGATTTTCTTGAAAACTTAAACAACCAAGAAAACCTCATGAATTCTAAAGTTGAAAGTGGAATCTGAGATCTGATAAGACATTAGACAGTCAATAATGCTCACCGATTATTCCATGAACGTCCCTTCTTATCTGCTCACAATGATGCCAGCCGACATATGCCTGCTTCTGTCACTGTACCATAAGAAGAGATGTGACATGTGCAGCAAAACACAAAGGTGCATGTGTGTTACCCTCCTTCGATGTGACACCCATCTATTGAGAGCACTGGGCGTACTATGCAAACATGAAACAAGTCAAAGCCTAACATTTTAAGGAAAATTATATCTAAATAAATGATATACATACAATGAGAAACTTCTTTCAACATAAAGCACCAATAGGTCAAGATCCATGTTTTCCATGTGGATACCCTACTGATTCAAGATCATTTATTGAAAAAATATTTTTCTCATATCACTAAAATGTCTTCTTGTATAAATGGGGTCACTTACTACATGATCTATTTTTAAATTATTTAATCTTTTCTACTAATTGATATGCTTATACTCACACCAATATCACATTGTGCTAATTACTATAATATTATAAGCAATTTGAATATTTCATGGTGTAAATACTTCAATATCATTCTTCTTCTTACACATTCCTTGGCTTTTATAAAAAAGATTTTTTTTCCATAGGGCACATGTGCTCACCAGAGAGACAGAGAGTGAGTGAAAGGGAAAGTGAGACATCATCGCCCGTGGGGACAGCAACACTACAGTATCTTCTCCATTCTCCTTGGATTTGGGGCACGCACACACACATGCCTGGTGTGATTTTCAAGTCACCAGGCCTGAGACTTGAAGTATGGTCAGCCACGTGGGAGTCAGAGCCTTAACCATCATGCCACTTGCTGGCCTCTCCCATGGCTATTTTTAAAATTTGCATAACTTTTTATTTCTTGAGAGAAATTTTGCTATAGGGCATGTACACTTGGAGAGACAGAAAAACAGAAAGCAAGAAATCACCCTCAAGGGAGGATGGCCACACCACAATCTCTTCTCTTCCATTCTCCTCTTGGGATTGTGGGCACACACATGCACACACACACGCACACACACACACACACACACACACACAGAGTGTGAGTTTCAAGACACTGAGTCCAGAACTCAAACTGTGGTCAGCCTTGTGGTAGTCCAGTGACATAACCGCTAAACCATCTGGTTACCCCTATATTCGCATAACACTGTTAAACAGACTTATCAATCTGTAAATACACACCAAAAAGCAACAAAACACACACACTTGGTGGAAAATACCAAGTGTTGGTGATGATATGAAGGAACTGGAACCCTCACAGATTGCAGATGACAATGTAACGTAGTTCAGCTGTTATGGAAAACAGTTGATGGTTCCACAAATAGTTTAACATAGAATTTTCATTAGTCAGCAACTCCTCTCTTAATATAGACTCCAAGGAACTTAAAATAAGTACTCAAAGAAATAAATGTTCATAGTAGAATTATTAACCATCTCCAAAAGGTTCAAACAGCCCAAATGTCCATTAAAGGAAGAACAGGTAAATAAACTGTGATATATGCAGTCTTACATACTTTCTTTCCTTTTTTTTTTTTTTTTTTTTTTCTTAAGAGAGATTTTTGCTATCGGGTGCCTGAGCTCACCAGAGAGAAAGAGGGAGAGAAAGTGAGAAATCTTCCCCTGGGGGATGGCCACACCACAATTCCTTCTCTTCCATTCTCCTTTCGGGATCACACACAACCAGTGCAAGTTTTAAGCCACCAGATCCAGGACCCAAAGTATGGTCAACTACATGGGAGTCCAGTGACACAACCATTATGCCACCTGCTGTTCTCAAGTCATGCATTTCTTAATGACAGGGATATTCTGTGAGAGAAGTCAGTTATACGACTTCACCATTGTACAAACATCATAAAGTGCACTTGGACAAACCTAGATAGTATACCCTACTACACACTAGGCTATGCTGTACAGCCTGCTGCTCCACCATCATATATATAAAATCTGGTATTGACTGATCATTATGAAGTACTTGACTGAACATACAATGGAATACTATTCAATCATAAAAAAGAATGAAATACTGATAGATGATAAGACATGAATAAAACTCAAATATATTATCCTATGTGAAAGAGGTCAGATATGTAAGTTCACATATTGTATGATTCCATTTATAAAATATTCAGAATAGGTGAATCCATAAGGGCAGAAAACAGACAGGCACTGCCACGGCTAACAGGAAGGAAGGATAAGGAACAACTGCTTAATGAGTGTGGGGTTTCTTTTGGAAGTAATAAAAATATTTGAAACGATACAGAAGTATTGGCGGTACAATATTGTACACATTAAAATGGTCAATTTTATGTTAAGTCAATTTTATCTAAAAAAAAGGATAAAGAAAAAAGTAGCTGATATGTTAATATTTCTTTGGACTTCATTCATTGACTCTATAGGGCACGAGCAGAAAACTTACTGATATCACAGTCATTCTTCCAATTCATAAACATGTATAGCTTTCATTCTTCCAATTCATAAACATGTATAGCTTCTCACTTCACAGGTCTTTATTTCCTCTAAAAATTATTTGTAACCACAATGGAGTTGTTGCACATCTTTATTATATCTAGGCATTTTCATTTTTGATGTTACTGAAAAAGATATATTTTTAATATGCTGTTGATAATATACATAACCAAAACTAAATTTACACATCAACCTTGTGTCCCGTGTTATGATCATTGATATTTCACTGAATTAGGTTTCCAAACAAAGGCAAAATGCTAGAAATAGATCTGTAATGAAATAATAAAAGCAGTACATGTTAACTGCAATAACTTATGATTTACCTCTAAGTTATCTACTTTTTAGACTTTCAGTGAAATAATGAAAACATAATCCTACCAAGTCTTGATTGTTATTATTATTTAAAAATTTCCAGAAATCATGTGCACCGTTAACAGAGAAGACAGAGAAAGAGAGAGCGAAGGAAAGTAAGAAACATCCCTTTGAGAGATGGCCATACTATAATTCCTTCTCCTCCATGTTCCCTTTGCAATTTTAGGCAGGCACACATGAGTGCCTGGCACTTTTTCCAAGCCATTGGTCTGGGACTCACAGTGTGCATTCTGCTATGTGGCATGTAGCTGCCTTAACCACCATGCTACCAGCTGGCCTCCTACAGAGTTTTAAAACCAAGGACATGTAATATGTCATAATTAACTAACCGCAATATTAATGACTTACTAGGTGCTCTGTAAGTGAAAAATTATGAAGTTAATTTTTCTTATATACTAATACTAAAAATAATTAATTTATGCTTTTCACTTAAACAACTAATATTCACCACAAATTCTATGCTGCCAGTTAATGTTAAGTACAGAGGATAAATTGGTAACAAGGTAGACAGTATTCATGAGTATCTACTTTATGTGTGTGTGTGTATGTGTATATCTGTGCATGCTTCTTTACAGAAAAATTGATTATGTGGAAATTTCTTATAGTAAGTCTTATAAAGAACCAGAACGTCCCTTCTAATGTGGTCCAAAAACCACTATATTCAAAGTAAATGTAATTTAATTTGATTAAATTCCTAACATTATTAAATTGAGCTATCTAACCAAACAATATGGATTTAATTTTACCTCTTGAAACATGGTCTGCAGGATGCATGAACATTCAAAGGAACTCTATATATAAACAAAGAAACCCTAATTTCATGCTTTTATTTTTTTCTTTTCTTTTCTTTTCTTTTTTTTTTTTTTTTGGGTGGTTTTTGTTTCAGGGGGTGTTC
>NW_006209696.1:1435303-1470249 GCF_000334495.1 Tupaia belangeri chinensis
GGGAATGGTCACACCACAATCCCTTCTCCTCCATTCTCCTCTCGGGATCTTGGGCAAGTACGCACACGCACTTGGCGTGAGTTTAAGCCACCAGCTCTGGGACTCGAACCGCAGTCGACTATGTGGGAGTCCAGAGACATAGCCATTACACTAACTGCTGGTCCCTCATGCTTTTATTTTTAAAACTTCTTGAATTTCATTGAAACATTTTCACATATATTGCTACTTAATTATGAGGGAGATAAAAACTATGTTAAGCATCACATTTATTATTACAACAGGTTTTGCTTTGCTAAAATAAAACAAAGTCAAACCATTTTAGATCCTATTTTGCTTACTATGGTACATTAGTTCAAAATACTAATTGCACGGAATACCGATTATAAAAACCTATTTAACATTTAACGCTGACCTATGCTTTTTGAAAGCTTGAATGGTTAGCATAAATTGTCTAAAATTTGCACTCTATCTATCAACCATTAAAAATCCATATGTTCTACCTTTTATTCTCATCTTAATAACAAGGTACAGGATTAATAACCATCTGGGGTTAATATTTCCCAGATGTGTTTCAGATCATCAACTGTTCTAAACCAGTCATTAATTCTTTCAAAGTGTATTATGTCTTGATAGATGCTTCTTAAATAGATATAAAAAACCTAAAAGTTTTTATAGTCTTTTTATATTCTATAGTCTTTTTATATTCTTTTTATATTCTAAGTAAATATCCTTCCCTTCTATCTTTCAACTCCTATTTCAGTGAGAAAATTGACCATGAGAAAATTAATTGTATTGTGTAAAATACAAAAAATGAGAGCAAATGTGAACTTTTCTATCTGTAGTCAAGAACAATGATGAATAACACAGTTCACTTTTTACAACCACTTGGTCCTTTCTGCACAGCTGATTCTGTCCAAAGTTAGGATCCCATTGTTCTGTCACCAATGAGAGCTGCAAAATATGCCCTTTAACTAATATCTTATTTAAAATAATTTTGTACTTATATATGTATTTAACTATTCAACCAACTTTCATTGAGCAGCATCTGCCGCACAGCAGTCACTATGCTGCCTAACACAGAGATGAAACGTTCAATCCATCACTCCAAGGTTTCACAGTCTAATACGAGATGTAAGTTATGATATGCACTGAGTTTCAAGTATGCCAAAAAAAAGGGTTTCCTCCTTCAAACTTTAGCAATATAAATCTTCAATAAAAGGTATAAATTCCTGTACCTGAAAAGGCTGAAGGGAGAGGAGACAGAAAGTGGAGTGATGATTAAAGTTCTGGACTCCCACGTGGCCCTCTGTGTTTGACTTCCAAACATGGCAGCTTGAAAATCACACTGGATGTGTGTGTGTGTGTGTGTGTGTGTGTGTGTGTGTGGTATGTCCCCGAAATGCTAAGAGGAGAATGGAGGAGAAGAGATTGCAGCATAGCCATTCCTCTAGGGAGTGATTCCTTACTATTCTTCTCTCTGTCTCTTTCTGTCTTTCTCAAGTGAGTGCTCATGCCCTATGTCATAAACCTTAAAAAAATAAATAAATAAAAAATAAAAAGGCCAATGGGACAAAGCATACTAGAAAAGGTATAGGGTTAAACTGTGGTAAGATAATAGAGCTCTTTCCAGACAGACTCAACAGTGTGATCACATATCTAGAGACAAGATGATGCAAGTCATCTGGAGAAACTATGAAAGAAGTCTCTTTTGTAAAAGCTGGAAGTTGAAGGTAGAGGTGGATGAAAGTCAGGGAATGTCAGAATATGAAGAGGAAGAGGCAGCTATTGGCCATAGGTTACATGAAAGGCAAGGGAAGAGAAGTTTGAGGCATGGGCTTGATTATAGATTCAGTTAATAAGTTCTGGCAATAAGGTAAGGCATAGATTGGAATGGTTGGAGGAAAGGTCTGGAGAAAGATCCAAAGCAGCAAGCAACTTTGACACAGACGCGACAATCTGGAGAAAAACTGATGCACCAGCTAATCACAGACAGATGAAACTGATAATAGAGATGGACTTGAAAGAGCTTTCTAGGAGGTAGAATCAAAAGGAGAGATAGTATTTCCAATTCAACTATATAACCCCAGCTCAGCCAGTTATGAATCATGGGCAGCCTGTGCTTGGAATATTGAAGCAGGTGTGTAGACTTGATTTGCCAACTTTCCCATGTGGGATTTCCACACAGAGTGCCATGTTTCACTGCTGCACCACTATCTGGCACTGAGAATTTAATATTTACATGTGTTTGCTTTGGATTTAGATATAGACTCTTATGTATAAATGAAATTATTTATAAACATTTTAATGATTCTAGCTAAAATTATTGGAACTTGCTGATACAACTAGAACCTTTGCTTATATTCTACAATCTTGGATTGTATTTTAAAGACAAACAGGAAACTTTTCTTGGAACTAGGAGATTGGAAGTTAAATCTTTTTAAGTAACAGTGTGAAAAATAAACATTATAATAAATGAAAGATTATATTCTTCAAGTCAGTATTTGACTTAGAGAAACCCACACTTTCAAAACAAATGTTTACAGGAAGATACAATCAAGATTACACATTAAAGAATAGCAGAGTTGCTAGAAAAATGAATTCCATACATACTTATTTTTTAGCTGCCCAAAGAATACAAGGCTAATTACGTATTCATAGACATCAGTAAATACTTCACACCTGATTCCCTAATCATTGTTACTTGCCTTTCTGCTACTTCTTTTCCTCTCCATAGAATTAACTTCATCATTATCCAGTATGTGTCATTTCAACTAGTGAAAAATAAAGCAGTGACCCATTTTCTTTGCAGAGAGGATGCTACGCAGAAAGAAAAATTTTCAGATAATAGAGAAAAAAATGTGACACTAATACACTACTAGTAGTTGCTCAGGTATTAAATGTTTCACAATTTATGAACTCTAATTAACTATGGATATTCATCCCCCTGTTTCCCTTCATTGCCTGCATGCAGGGGAGGTCATTTACCAATACATGAGTGAGTTGATAAAAGAGAGAAAGCAGCTCTGAATGACTCATGCTCCTGTGTTTTTCTCAAGGAAATTCTGCTTTCCACATCTGTTTATGTTTCTTAGTTGGCCTCAGAAGAGATCTAGTCATAGGTCAGTAAACACTTCCCATTCCCCACAGCTCACCACTGTATTACTAAAAGCCTATTTACTCAAGTGCCCTACCCTATAAGACATGTCCATTTCTAAAAAAATTACAAAGGGCATGCTAACAGAAAAAAAAAAATCTGAAGACACTAAACAAGCATGAGAATCTTTTAGATATAGCAAGAATTCTAGACTTATCAGACTACTAATTAATAACAATGGTGGTTAATAAATAAGAGGTTTAATAGAAAAAGTTGACAACATGTAAGAATAGATGGATAATGTAAGCAGTGATAGAAATTCTAAGAGAGAATCAAAAAGAAATATTAGAAGTCAAAAACACTATTACAGATATGAAGAATGCCTTTGATGGGTTCATTGGCTGAGTGGACCTAGCTACATAAAGAGTCTCTGAGCTTGATGATATTGCTACAGAACTCGCACTACTAAAAGAGAGAGAGAGAGCAAGAGAGAGAGAGGAAGACTAAAAAGTAAAAATAAGAACAGAATATCCAAGAACTATGGGAAAACTACAAATGGTATAACATGCAGGCAATGGGATTATCAGAAGGAAAATGAAAGAGAGGGGAGAGAGAGAAAAAGGAAAAGAGACAATATTTGAACCAACAAAGACTGAGAATTGCCCCCCAGAATTAATAATGCAGTCTAAAACACAGATCTAAGAAGCTCAGAGAACATCAAACAGGATAAATGCCAGAAAAAATATAGCCAGGCATATCATAGTTAAACTTCATAAAAAGCTTTAAAAAATAAACCAGAGGAATAAAACACCATAGCTACAGAGGAACAAAGATAAGAATTAGATCCAGAAATCATGCAAGCAAAAAGAGAATAGCGTAAAGTATTGAAGTATTGAGAACACACACACACACACACACACACACACACACGCTCAGCTACAGTGGTGCAGGCAGTGGAGGTAGAGATGCACAATATTGGAAGGGTCTGGTATACATGTTGGGTTTACCTGAACAGCTATGATCCTGGCTGACTGCAGGGATGCAGGGAGGATTTTGGTATAGAGGAGACCCTATCAAGGATGTCTCTCTACCTCTCTCTTTCTCTCTCTCAAAGAACAAAAAACAAAACAAAAAATCACCACCCTAGAAGTCTATATCCTGTGAAATTATTCTTCAAAAGTGAAGGAGAAATAAAAACTTCCCCAAAGAAATAAAAATTGATGAGATCTGTCATCAGTAGATCCTCCTTGTAAGAAGTGTTCAAATGAGGTGTCAGCAGATCATGTGGTGGTTACACCACTGGACTCCCACATGGCTGACCACAGTTTAAGTCTCAAACCAGTGATTTGGAACTCATTCTGGGCATATGTGTGTGCCCAAAATCCCAAGAGGAGAATCGAGGAGAAGGGATTGTGGCCCTAGGGTGCGGGGGGTGATTTCTTGCCTTCTGTGTCTCTGGGGAGTGTGTATATTCTATAGCAAAAACCTCTCTCTCTAAAGAAAAAAGAGAAGAGAAGAGAAGAGAAGAGAAAAGAGAAGAGAAGAGAAGAGAAGAGAAGGAAGTGTTAAAATGAGTTCTTCAAAGAGAAAGAAAGTGATATAGGTCAGAAACTTGAATCTGCATAAAAGAAGAGCACAGAGAAGGACAATCTCAGAAGCTGCCTTCCACAAACACAGGAGGCCTTCTATCCTGTGTTGCGATTTACTCCCTCTGCTTGTCCATAGGGTTCACAGGAGATCTAAAGAAATCATGAGCTCACTTCTGCTGACATGTGCTTCCATGGGGATGTCTTAGTCTGCTATTGTGCTGCTTTCAGAACTAGACTGGGTGATTTATAAAGAATATATGTTTATTTGACTAATAATTCTTATACTTGGAAAGTCCAAAGTCATGGGGTGGCATCATACGGCTAACAGAAGCACAGGGATGGTGGCATGTGCAGACGGAAAGAAAGATCTGGGGCAGTCATACCTCCTTTATAACCACCTGCTCTCATGATAACCAACCCCTTTTCATAACAGCTAGAATTCACTCCTCCCATCACTAATCCATTCATGAGGCCAATCACCACCCACTGAGCTTCATCTCTCAAAGATCTCACCACTTCCCAATAACATTACAATGGGGAACGAATTCCCAAACAGGAATTGTTGGGGGACAAACCATCATTTGAACCATAGCAGTAGCAAACTTCTGAAAGGACTAGTGTCAAGAAACAAAGACTGACTGCAGATTATGTTTCTCCAATTGCCCATATGAGAAAGACTGGACATCTAACATGACCCTTTTTAAGTACATTCAGCCATTGCTTGGTCTTTTTGTGGAGGAGACTGTTTATTTATAAGCTGCATTGTTAAAAACTCTGAGAGTCATTAAACAAAAGGGAAAAGCGTAAGAATTAAAATTAATTCATCTGTCCTTTCCATGCAAGTATCCCAGGTATACTCTTTTTTTCTCCCCCTAAGAATTGCTTTCAAGGAAAATTTAAGTTGAGTAGACTGGCCTCCAGACTCTCTCCAGGGTAATTCTAACTCAGCACCTTTTTTGTATGTGACTGCTGTCACACTGAAGTCTCACACCTAATGTCAAGGAGTCTGCTTTTACCCTCAGTATTCTATTTGCTTTGGCAATCCTTAGCTGTGAGGCTAATTTACATATTATTGAAACATATATTGTATATCGCAAGCAAGGCTGAATTCAGTATACAGTTTAAAGAGCATAACTACTATAAGATTTGAGACAGCAAGAACAAGAGTTCATATATCTTTTTTATAGAGACAGAGATTTTTGCTATAGGGCGTGTGTGCTCGCCAGAGAGACAGAAAGCAAGAAATCACCCCCTACAGAGGACGGCCATGCCTCAATCCCCTCTCCCCTATTCTCATCTTGGGACTCTGAGCATACATGCACATGCGCCTGGCATGAGTTTTAAAATGCCAGGTCCAAAACTTGGAACTGTGGTGTACTACGTGGGAGTTCCATGACATAATCATTATGCCATCTGTTGGTCCTTTATATATCTTATTAATGACCACATACTCCTAGTTGGCATCCAGTACTCAAAATAGCATTTCACAAAGTGAAATCACAGTAAAAGATAGAAAAAATAAGTTTATATTTTATTTACATTTATATCAGAAAGTACACTTTTTATATTTCACATTTTATTTGTTTAGCAAAGTTATGAAACTACTGTTTTATTTGTAGTTCTACATGCAAAATAAGTTGATACATGATGAAAATGTGATTCAGGAAAAAGAAAAGTAGCAAGAAATCTTTATGATAGCCTCTAGGCATTTTGTTGTTTGAAAATAGGATTGTTAAAGTATTCTTAAAAGTAATAATAATATTTATATGAAGTTTATTATAAAACAGACACTATTTTAAGTTATAAATATATAATATTTATTGTATTTATTAAATATAATAAAAACTAATGATATCATAAATAATAAAGATTATATATATGTTTTTGAAAACATGGGCATGTGTGTGTATGTATATATGTGTGTGTTGTGTATGCATACAAACAGATTTTTTAAAAGTATGTGTAAATGTTGTGGCTGGCAGTTGGTATGGTGGTTACAGTGCTGGATTCTCACGTGTCTGACAGCTGTTCAAATTCCGGACCTGGCTGGTGGCTTGCTTTCTCAGTCTCACTCTCTCTCTCTCATATAATATATATATTTTTCACTATAAAAAAATATATATAGTAATATATATATTTCACTCTGTCCCTTTCTGGTCAAACTAAAATGAGTAAATAAAGTTAAATAAAAATAACTCTTAAAAAAAGTTCTTGTAAATGTGTACTATGACAAGACTATCAATAAATTTCAAAAGAAATTTTTGCACCAAATTGACTTAGAATTTTAATTCCATTTTCCATAAACATTTTATTAAAGAATTATTTAATTTATTCATTACTGTTATTTTTTCAATTTGACCAGAGTGAGACAGGGAGAGAGAGAAAAGAAAAGTGAAAAAGCAAGCTGCCCAGTCTGCCATGAATTAAGCCACTCAGAAGTCTAGCACCATAACCATCACACCACCTGCTGGCCCCTCCATGAACTTTTTATAACGTTTGTTTCTTCCATGAGCTAGAGAAACAGAGAAGGCAAAGCATTAATGGGACAAAGAACTGTGTGGTATTATCTGTTGAAGATACTTTATAGTTTTATCAACTGGACTAGGGAGAAATGTTCACATACTGAAATATTCACTTTTTAAGCTAAACAATGTGATTGAATGTATAAAAGAAAATGAAATTAAAAAAAGAAAAAAAATGAAAAGAAAATGAAATTAAAAAAAGAAAAGAAAAAAAAAAAGAAATGAGATAGTACTGCCAAAATAATCTTGATGCCATGATCCACACCCCAGCTTAAGCTAGACCCAGATAATGGGCAAGAGGTGCCTAATATAATTAGGGAGGTCTCTGTTCTTAAACTGGGATTCTTCCTGTGAAGATTACCTCACAGGTGAAGCATATTACTGCTATACCACAATCTGCCCCGTGTGTGAACTTTCTGAAGTTCCCTCATAGTATGTCATTTTATCCTTACAATATTTAATGAGATAGATACTATCAGCATGTCTTTCTTTAAGTGTGGCTGGGGACTACTGCCGCTATGAAAAATCTTATAAACGTAAAAATAAATGTACAATTAGCTAAATGATGGATTAATTCACAAACCTGAAAGCATTGTTTTGAAACATGAAACAATATAACTAAAATTAACATGAATATTTCGAAAACTACTAAACATATTGTGAAGTTTCTCAGAAGAAAAATTGTTTAGTTATCAATTTTAAAAACAGCTGGGGACCAGCAGTTAGCGTAATGGTTATGTCGTTGAACTCCCGTGTAGTTGACTGTGGTTTGAGTCCCCGACCTGGTGGCTTAAACTCACGCCGGGCACGTGTGCGTGCATGCCCAAGATCCCGAGAGGAGAATGGAGGAGAAGGGATTGCAGCGTGGCCATCTTCTCTGTGGGGGAGATTTCTCACTTTCTGTCTCTCTGTGTCTCTCTGTCTTTCGGCGAGCGCATGCGTCCCATAGCAAAAACCTCTCAAAAAAAAAAAGCTGAAGCAATCTATTTTTAACAACATGAATTATCACCAAAACTAATATTTTCAGAATTCAAACATGGACCTGTAGGTTTAGATAATTTCATTATATATATAAAACGAATCAAAATGAAGTACTTCATTCTTGCACTATGGTACATTAGTTATTACTATATGAAATATAGAATTATAATATAAAATTTACTTATTAGTAGATATTCCATCCTCTATTGTAATACATTCAATCTTTTATTTTTCAATTTTGGAACACAGATATTAAGAAATGATGGGCTCAGATGTATGTAATAAAAAGTCTCTTTCTTAATTATTATCTATGCCTCTTATTATAAAAGTATTATTGATAGATTCATTTATAGCTTTTATTAAGATATGAGCAATATATATTTCTATATTGCTAATTGTGGTGGTTAATTGTACATGTCCATGTCAACATGACTAGGTTAAGGGAATCCCAGTAGCTGGGAAAACATATTTCTGCTCACATGATAACTGTGTTTTTTTTTTTTTTTTTTCTGGAAGAGATTATTATTTGAATCAGTAGATTGAATAAAGATTTCCCCTTCCTCACAATATGATTAAGCTTCACTAGAAGTTTGAATAAAGATCTGCCCTTCCTCACAATATGATTAAGCTTCACTAACCTATATATATGCCTACAGTTAATGTTTATGAAAATATTTCTTTAGTTTTCTATCACGACTTTATAGTGCTCTACAAAAAATAATTCATGCATTGTTTACCATTGTACTCTCTTAGATTCTTTACTAGATTACCAACATATTGTTATCTTAGTGTTTCACATTGACAGATAAAAGATGGGAGAGACACAGGATAAAGTACGTAAGCATTCTGAATTATGTAGACATAAAATTCTTGAGACAATAAGAGCACCGTGTAAGAACTACAACCACTGGTTCCCAAATTCTCTGATGTATTCAATCTCTTCTACAAAGAATCTTCAATCTCTATACAAATATGATTCAGTGAATTTGAGAATTTTTTCTCTCTCTTTTGCTTATGGGGCTGAAAAAGGCACTATATAGATTAGTGATGACGCTGAAATTTTTTTGAGAGAGAGTTTTTTGTTATAGGGTGCATGGTGCATGCACTCACTAGAAAGACAGAGACAGAAAGCAAGAAATCACCCCTCAGGGAGGATGGCCATGACACATTCCCTTCTCCATTCTCCTCTGAGGATTTTCGGCATGCGCGAATACACGCCCAGCTTTAGTTTCAAGCCTCTGGGTACAGAACTTGAACCGTGGTAGGTCATGTGAGAGTCCAGTGACATAAATGCTACAGCATCTGCTGTTCCCCCAAATCTTTTTACAGTATCTCTTAAGACTACAGCTTTATTTCCCAGTGTATCCCACCAGTCCAGTCAGTCAACAGATTCTCAACATTCAAAAAACTTAATGTACACATTTAATAATTATGTGCATCTGCTTAAGTTCTCTTTGTCTAAAAGGGCCCTTCAACATTTTCTTTCAGCCCATATGTGATTCCTTCACAGTTTACAAAGACAAAACAAAACAAAAAGATCTACCACTTCTCACTCACTCTCGAATTTTCTCTCGCCAGAATTAGTTACCCTCCTTGTTATTCTATCACAAAATATTACACAAAACTATCTGAGGACAATTTTTTTGTTGGTCTTACAATTGTGGAAATAGCTCTGTAATGAAAGACTCCTTGAGCAAAGAAAAATCCATTGTAAGTGTCTTAACAGAGTACTTGGCACAGAGAAACATGAAACGAAATTTTGTTAAATTGAATTCCAGACAAGGCTTAAAATAAAATAGTGTTGACACAAATGAACTCACATGTGAGTGTTTTAGAAAAATTATATATTTGTTTTAATTTCTGCAAGCCTAAAGAGTCATTGACTCAAAATTATTCATCCATTTTCCATAATCACTAAGCAAAAATGCTCACCTCCTACTCAAATGGCACCAATGGGTTCACTAACATGTTCACAGACATCCTGTGAATGTCTACTCTAGTAAATAAATCAGTATCACAGTACTGGTAGAACAGCCCTATATGTAAAACACAAACAAGTAAAAATGCTATGGCACCATTGATTAAATTTCTTACATTTTAGTTAGCACATTTAGCACATTTCAAAAATGCCAAAGTTCTCTTCTTTATAGAAAGATAATTTTTTCAAAAAAATTTAATCCTACGAATATATTATTCACAGAAATACCAGATATACTTTACATCATAAATGATCAAATATAATCTAATTGTCTTTTCCACATGTAAAATATTTGTAAAACCAACTGAATTAATGTCTCTGAAAGAAAAGTAATTTGAAATGGCCATTCATATTAGCATAGTTCAATAATCTATACAGTGAAAAATGTATATGATCCGTAATATATATAATTACAACTGTATAAATATAAATGCCTCTATACACGTGGTAACTTTGATGAATGATTCTCATTAATCTTAAATTATTTAACCTATATTGATGTCTAGATTCTTTTCTTTTTTTTTGGGGGGGAGTTTTTGCTACAGGGCACGTGTGCTTGCCAGACAGACAGAGAGACACAGAGAGACAGAAAGTGAGAAATCACCCCCCAGGGGAGATGTCCACGCTGCAATCCCCTCTCCTCCATTCTCTCTCAGGATCTTGGACACGCACGCACACACACCCAGCGTGAGTTTTAAGCCACCAGGTCCGGGACACGAACCGCGGTCGACTACATGGGAGTCCAGTGACATAGCCATTATGCTAACTGCTGATCCCTAGATTATTTTCATTCTTAGCATTTTTAGTAGTCATTTTTTCAAAGTTATTCATTCTTACTGATCAGTTCCTTAGCTGTTTTAACCTATAAATAATACCAAGTAAAGCACAGTCACAGTAATCTATCCTTTCCACTAAATGAAGAAATTAAAATACGAGTTTTCTTTAAAACTTACTTATGGGACCAGCAGATGGATGGCATAATGGTTACTTCACTAGACTCCCATGTAGCCAATTGTGGTTCAAGTCCTGGACTTAGAGGGTTAAAACTCACACTGGACATGTGTGTATGTGTGCCCCAAATCCCTAGAGAATGGAGAAGACAGGACTGCAGTGTGCCCATTCCCCTGGGGGCGGAGGGAGGGGTTGATTTCTCGCTGTCCTTCTGTTTCTCTCTATCTCACTGGAGAGCGCACACACCTTATAGCAAAAAATTTATTAAAAAAAACTCACTTATATGATCTATTTTATTGTTTTCCTTGATCCACTTTTGTTTTACCTAATTTGTAAAGCTTCATGCAAAATATATTATAAAAAAATGACCACTGGGGCCATTAGATGACATGGTGGTTACGTCGCTGGACTCCCTCACAGCCAATGGCTTGAAAATTATTGCAGGCACATGTATGTGCATGCCCAAGATACCAGGAGGAGAATGGAGGAGAAGAGATCATGACATTGTCATTCCTCTGGGAGGGGGAGGAGGTGATCTCTCACTTTCCCTCTCACTGTCTCTGTCTCCCTCTCTCTCTGAGAAGCACACATGCTCTAAGGCAAAAGCCACTATTTAAAAAAAAAAACCTACATGCAAAAGCAGCAGGTGGTGTAGTGGTTAAGGTGCTAGACTCCCGCGTGTTGACTATGGTTCAGGCCCTCGGCCTGGAGACTTAGAATTCATGCTAAGAGTATGTGTGTGCACGCCCAAAATCCCAAGAGGAGAGTGAACTGTAGCATGACCATCCCTTTGGGGTGTGATTTCTTGCTTTCTGTCTCACTCTCTTTAGTGAGTGCATGTACCCTATAACAAAAATCTAAATAAATAAATAAATAAATGCTCCCATTTTCAAATAATCTTAGTACTATATGGACTATTATTTTGGAGATAACCTGAAAGGTACATAGCCTATTCTCGACAGTGATATTCCAGGGTAACTGAGTATTCCTTTAACTTCCTAAAGTCTGAATTCATGTGTTATTTTTCTCTCAGTAGTCTATATATACTCATCATTATCCTAGTACAATTTTAGAAGAAATATAAAGCAACTATCTTGAAATGATCACCTGTAAGCATCAGGATTAGGATATGTTTGGTTAGAGCTTTTGTTGTACTTCTTCCTAACCCTGTGACCTTGTGAAAATTACTTAATATATCTGAGCCTCAGTTAACGTGTTTATCAGTGAGGATAAATTGTACTGGATTTACAGAACTGATATAAGTAAAGTGTTTTGAAGAAAGTCAAGCATGTGGCAAATGTTTACTAATTTTTCCTTTTCCACCTTATTCTATATTTTTTGATTTTTAGCATTTTCCCCTCTTCTTTCTCTCTTTCTTCTTGCTAGTATTTGTCCAGTACTCAAAATATACACCTTAGAATAGAAATATAATAGTAAAAAAATCTGAATCAATTGTGCAAATATCACACATAAGTGCTTCATAGTCTTGTGAAATTTTCAGTGTTTCTCCAATTGGCAGTAACACAGTAAAAACAGGCTTTAGAATCAGGAATCTACTAGTTTGAATCAGATTCTATTGTTCACTATTTGACCTATAACTGTTGGTATTTTCTGTTCCTTAGTCTCTTTAAAACTGAGATTTTCCAATTGGGAAACAGAGGTAAGACACATCTCAAAGGGCTATTATGAAAATACAGTGTGTATACTTAGTGCAATGTCTGGCAAGTAGAAAACTATAGGCAAGTATCAGTATCGAGGCAATTCTGCACTCTCTCTAAAACTTACAAATCAAATTAAAAGTAATGTGACAATTCCCCATTTCATAACAGCTACAAAATAATAATCACATTAATGATAGCAGTAAGCATAGTCTTACTCTGTAAGTCCACCTGCCTCCTGGTTACCAGCTTGCTCTGAAATGCAATCTGATAAAGCTAAACATGATCAGTAGAGCGGGGATAGAATTTCTTGCATTTCTCACGTGATTTTTGGCTAGGATTTCATAGGGCCCATGATTTGTCTCTAACATGTTTGTCATTATTTTCAGAAAATGAGGGAAGAAGGTGTCTAAGTTATTAGTAACACATAAATTATTTTGTATATTAGCAGAAAGATATATCTAAAACTTGGAAGGGCATTTTAGAAAAATTATTTATTTCTTAAGTGTAATTGTGACAAATGTGATCAACTTAATACATTCAAATATCCATGTTTATTCCTTTTAAAGAAAATAAGTAAGATAAAACATAATCCCATTTCAAAACATATATTTCTCAGAAAATATCCAATGAAAGACCTACTAGAATAAAAATAAAATTTCAGAAAAACTAAATCGCAGAATATTAAACAAACAAATTTAAAAAAGCAAATGCCACTGCACCATGTAAACTGCCTGTTAAACAAAAAGATCTAACTCCTCATAGGATTTTTTTAGTTGAACATACATGTGCTTAATGAGTAACTTTTAAAGAAAAATGTCAAATTAATCAGCAATTTGTGAACAACCCTAAAGACATTAAAACACTTTGGTCAACTTCTCCTTTCAGATCTAAATTTGAAGATATAATGGAAGATACAATAAAAAAACCAACAAAGAACGTGATGAGCAAGAATAACACGATTTCTTAAAAAAGAAAAAAGAAGAGTTAACCCAAGTGTATCTGAAAACATTTGACTGCTTCCATTCCTGAATATTTTCTTTAAATAGACAAACAAAATCTAAGTAAAAGCTTTACAAACTAGTCTTTTATTTTAGTTTACTATGAAAAAATAAATACACCGCACTGTGAAAAATACACAAAACATATCAAAACATATAAAACTCAAAGATCACCATAGCCAGAATACTGGTATATAAATAGCTATATTTTGTAAATTACACATCCTTAAAAGTCTTTAGAAACAATTATTTTCAGCTAATAAAATCCTAATCACAACATATTTTTTTGCCATGTTCAAAAACATATACTGCTTTTGTAGATCACACTTTGTATTAAAAGCCAAATTATTGGTGTTTGCACAATCCACTTGTGATATTTAAAAGTTTTTTTATTGTCCAAACATAGTGAGGTTATCAAGTTTAACATATGCACATAACAGACATGAACTTATACATAGAAATTTATTTCTAAAGCAAATACAATATGGAAGGCATTCTATTGTCACTATGTCTGTACGCAATAATGTATTATAGAACGATTACTAATCTAGAAGAGAGGAAGAATGTTTACTTACATATCATTACCCTTGATTTTCAGTTCTAATAGTACTTTAATCTTTGCTATGGAATTTAAGTCAGATGCCAAAATGCATGCTAAATAGGGCCAAAAACCCTATTAACTATATTATAAGGGCCCTAAAAATCTAACAATAATGACAATTTTTTAAAAATATTTAAACTTACCCCATTTAATGGATATGTTTTCCATCCTAGCTCTCCCAGCACAGTTGTTGTATCAAGCAACACAACTAGAATTAAATAGATAAAAAAAATTGTGTGTGAATTTCTGGTTAAAAAATGTATTGTAGTTATTTAAAGCATTAATGTCAACAATCCTTACTATTCATCACATTTGCTTTAATAAGTCAAATCACTAACTTTTAGAATTATATAGTAATATCAAATATGAATACATAATAGTAGTTAAGTAATAAAATGCATAATTTGGTTAATTAAAAATATGTACATCTGCATTTAACAATGCTAAATGAGACAGATAACTGAATTAAAAAATTAATGAAGTTTAACAGATTTTTAAAACTAATCAATAGCCCGCTTTGTTTTTTTCCCCTCACTTTCATACATAGTTTCTTTTTTAAAATATTATTTATTATAATTATCATTTTTTAATTTGCTATAGGACACATGTGCTAACCAGAGAGACACACAGAAGGAAAGGGAAAGTGAGAAAGCAAGCCACCAGTTGCAGAACTCAAACCATGATCAGCCATGTGGGAGTTCAGCAGCTTAACCACCGTGCCACCTGCTGCCCTCAGTCAAACAAGATTCTAAAATGTCCGAGAACTTTTACATTCCCTATAGCAGAACAGCAAATTGTCCAGTCTCTCCATATGCCAAAACTTGAACAAGTGTGCAACCATATTTCATTGTTGTTTTAATATGTATTTCTCTTAATTACAAAGCAGTGATGTTTTTCACTACTTAAAAGTTCACTGAAATCAAACAAAACAATGTCATTTTCCCCACATTTGGAGCTTTCCTAACTGATCATGAGGTATCATTAAATATGCATTTTTCCTTAGATTCAGGTACCATTTACTTTTATTTTTATTTTTGTACAACTCCATTAGTAGTATTTCACAGTCCTTATAAAAGAAAATAGGGTTCTATCCATGACTACTAGGGACATGTTAAAAGGATTTAGGAATCAACATGTAGGTTTCTACTGGCAAAAATCTGACCACACATAAGGTTAGTGACTATAATGGACTGAAATACTTACATATTTAAACTCATGGATTCATAATGATAAAATTTCCAGAATTCAAGAAAAGCATTTGTTTTAAAACTAGACAGTACACTGACAAGAATAAAACATTTGCTTTTTCTGTATGAACTACCTATGAATAACAAAACGATCAATAAAATAACATTTTCTAATTAAAATCTTCAAGTTAATAAATGAAGAAAGAATTGCCAAATTGGGTTATGCCATTTGCTACTCCTAATGAATTAATATATTTAGCTAATGGTTTCTCATGACTGTCAACATCACAAAAAGAAATAAAAGGAGACTTAAAAAACTAAAGCTTTTTAAAGGTCTTTATTTGTAGTTTAATTCACTCCATATTAACATGCAATTCTAAGAAGCCTGGAAGTAGCAGAAGTTATACACAGAAAACGCAGCAATGATGAGATATGCCTACATGCATATACACATGATAACATTTGAGTTCATTCAGGGTAACAATAATAATCTCTATACAGAGAAAAAGCTGAATGTAACATTACAATAAATACTCAAAGCCATAAGCTTATCTTGTTACCAAATTCAGGTTCTTTTCATGCCCAGCCACAGTGGTGTGGGTTGTAGCGGACCTCTGTGCAATACTAGAGTCATGTGAAAAGGCCCAAGGTTCAGATCCTTGGTCAACCTGAACACACAGAACTGGAGGGAAGGTTCACAGTATGGCAAGATGCTGTCCAGAATCTGAACACTGTTCTCTCTCTTTTACAAAAGAAACAAACTTTTTACAAAGTTATTCTTACTTTTGGTAGATACTACTGAAAAGAAGCACGTGATATCACGATCTACTCCTGGGCATGCAATAGTTTAATATTACTCACCTAACACATATTTCCCCAGCAGGCTGGAAAAATACACGAATTCATAGTCACTGAGGAGGACGTTCTATATCTACTCTTCTTCAGATAACTTCAGAATGGTCTTACAAGGGTTGTTCCCTCCTTTTAACAGACCTTTCTTTAATTGCCCCTCTTTAAAGATCTGGTAAACTACACAAAAAATAATTTTTCTCTGTTTTGACAAGGACATAAATTCCCTTTTATGTTATTGATGTCTGTAGCGTGCAATCAGTGTCTTAAATTACTGATGATCTTATTCTTTTTAAAAAGTTTTATTGAAATACAAGTTGAATATAAGAAACTATACATATTTGACACATAATTTAGTAAGTATGGACATATACATATGTACGTGAAACTATCACCACAATCAAAATAACAAATATATTCATTTCCTCCAAAAATAAGCATGGCTAGTTTACTTCACTTACCCTCATGTCCTCTAGGTTCATTCATGTGGCAGGATTCCCTTCCTTTTTAAGACTCACATTCCATTATATGTATGTACCATAATTTCTCTATCCATTTAATTTGCTTCCATATCTCAGCTATTCTCAATAATGTTGCAAAGAACGTGGAAGTTTAGACACAACTGTGAGATTGTTTTCATGTTTTTAAATAAATACCTAGAAGGGGGATTGCTGGATTATATGGCAGTTCGATTTTTATTCCTTGAGGACCTTCGTACTATTTTCCATAATGTCTGTGACACTTTATTTTTCCATCAACAATGTATATGGGTTTCCTTTTCCCACATCTTCATCAATAGTGTTTTTTTTTTCTTTTTTTTTTTTTTTTTTAGAGAGGTTTTCACTATAGGGCTCGTGCACTCGCCAGACAGACAGAAAGAGACAGAGAGACAGAAAGCTAGAAATCACCCCCCAGGGGGGATGGCCACACCGTAATCCCTTCTCCTCCATTCTCCTCTCGGGATCTTGGGCACGCACGCACACGTGCCCGGCGTGAGTTTAAGCCGCCAGGTCCAGGACGTGAACCGTGGTAGACCACATGGGAGTCCAGCGACATAGCCATTACGCTAACTGCTGATCCCAACACTGTTTTGATAATGTCATCTGAAAAGGTATGAGTTAACAGTTAATTGTACTTTTGATTTCCTTCCTTCCTTATTAGTAATATTCCTGTTGGCCACTTAATATGTTTTTGCTTTTTTTTTTTTTTAAAGAAATGTCTATTCAATCCTTTGCCCATTTTTCAATAGGGTAATAGAGGTGTTTGGTTTTTGCTCTTGAGTTGTAGGAATTCTTTATATATTTTGGGTATTGACCTCATGTTTCAATTTTTTTAAAAATATACTCAATATACTCAGTTTACAAGCCTCCCTGAGGCTAAGAGAAGTTAAGTAATTTGTCATCACAAAGTTGTACACAGTTTTGGATTCTAACCAAGAATCACATGCCCTGCTCTAAACCTTTAAAAATGTACTATTTCCTACCTTTTAAAGTTCAAATACATTATTTGTTTTCTCTTTTATATTTTAGTAGTTGTAAAAAAATGAGTATTTCTTTGGCTTGATTTACCTCCTATCCTATGACATTATTAGTTCTGATTTCAGTTTCCTCATTAAAATTTTCTACAATAAAAATGAAAAGGTGCTACCCACAAATCACAATATTCATTTCAAGGAGTTTACTGATGTAGAGTGTTCAAAAATACATAATACAGATCAAAGTCTTTCAATAGAGATTTGGTTTTCATAAATTTATGGTCAAGTAAATCAATCAATTATTCGATAAAATTATTGTTTTTTCTAAAACCTATTTTGGCTGTTTTGTTCTCAATATTCATCAAGTAAACAGTAAAGTATATTAATTTCAAAACAAATAAAAAGGAAAATGTATATGTATCTACAATAGTGTAGGTGCTAGAAAGAATTGTATGGCTTTATTAGCTTTCAGAAACAAGATTTATCTATTTTCTTTATTTTCATTAAACTGCAATCACACTAATTAAAAATGCCTAACAATAATAAAATTTCAAATCTGCATATCAGGTGAGTGATTAGGACTTGGATACTAAAGCCAAACAAGAGTTTTCAGATTTTTAATACCATTGTACATGGTAAAAGTTTTAATTTTATAATTTATTTCACATACGAAATCCCCACAAATTCAGGTTTTTCAGGCACACTAATTACATTGAACCCAGCAAGGTGAGAGCTCCTCCTGCTGGCTTTAAACAAAAGTTATGTAGTCCTGATTAGAGGGAATAAATACTGCAAACCCAAGAGGAAGAAAAAAATCACAGTGTATCAACCTTGGATAAAAAGTCAGTGCTTTTTAAAAGTGTTTAAATTTAATGTCAAGGTTTTAAATACCAATATTAACATTTATTATATGCAACGAGTACAAATGAAAATACAATTCATTTATATCATGGTAAATGAAAAATTGGATTATCCAGAAATACATAGTAATCTAGTGGTATCCAAATAAAATGTGTATTTTGTTTAATAAATACAAAAAATATTTATAAAACTACATACGATTTTTCTATTAAATTTCAGAAAAATATTTCCAGCATACTGTATTTCTCTTGTGAGCTACTGTTGTTTAGAATGTGAGTTATTCTGTAGAGCAAAAACTGTAACGGAAAGCCTTATGAAAATGATATAGTTAATAGTTGATTAAAAATATAACTAGTAATAGTCACTTTCACTTTTACACCTTTCTATTTCACTAAGAACCTCCAGATCTTTTTCCTCTCCTAAGCAGCTTTATTTGCTTCTGTCTTATAATGATCGCTAAAACCTGCCATTAACAGCATTTCCCACAGAGACCCAAGGAGTATCTAGGTGTAGATCTGATGTATCACAAGGTCACTAAACTACAGATTCCCTCCTGGGTCATTAAGACTCACTTCAGAGTCACCTGAGAAGATTTCATTTCCCATCAAATTGTTATCTCGGAAGTCCAAAAATAATGAAAGAAAATCTGACATGTCCCTTATTAATAGCAATAAATAATTCTTCTAGTTTGACTCCTTCAACACTTTGTCTATAAATAAATTAGGAAGCTTTGTCTGAGACATGCATTATCAGCATTTGTTTCAATTACACAGTTTAAACAGGCAGAAAGACTAGTCTTACAATATAAATTTCTCATCTTTCCCACAGAAATGGCCTATAGTCCAAACCATTGAACCTGTCCCCTATTGCTTCCACAGCATCAAAGATATTTCTTGCCTTTATAGTTCTATCATTTCTTATATTCCCCACTCATCTTTCATGGGCTTTGAATACTCTCCATTTTTTTCCAAGAATATTCTCAAATTTAAGTCCTGAACTGCATTTAAAGTTTTTATAATTCTGATAAAAGAAATTATGACTACTTACTGATACCAACAATGCACATCTCAATGCAAAAATCACTCCTCTATAATAAAAGTCTTTAAAAAAACCTACTTAAACTTTTATTTTAAAAAGAAACACTAGTGCCTTTTTATCTAAGAAGGAAAAAATAACTTTTTCTTTCTTGAAAATGGAGGAATTTTGTTTTTCTGATTTTTTTTTCTCTTCATTACACATGCGGTTATAATGAAAATACTAATAAGAATATACCTTCCCTCAGTAGGGCACATGGAGACACAGAAATGTTACTTGTTTGTATGTAACACATTTTCATGTTATTTCAATAAACATTTACTGAGTCTCTGTTATATTTAAGACTTTACTTAGACACTGTAATATATAGAAAGTCTGTAAGATACAATGTCTACTT
Organism: Tupaia belangeri chinensis; assembly: GCF_000334495.1. NCBI lineage: Eukaryota > Metazoa > Chordata > Mammalia > Scandentia > Tupaiidae > Tupaia > Tupaia belangeri. The sequence continues at coordinate 1,455,482 of NW_006209696.1, forward strand.
TGAAAGACTATTGCTATTATGTTATTACTTTCACTATTAGATTTTTTGATCAACCCACATGTCATAGCTTATCCAAGTATCCTAGTACCAGAACAGAGTAAATGTCTTTATTTAGAGAGTGCAGACAAGGAATGGCTTCAGCTATTTAGTAACTGTGTAGAATTAAACTGCTATTCTCCAATAAAAGGGAAGACATCCAGTATCACATCATCATTACCATCAAAACTGTCAGTAATTAGACCAAGCTCCAAGGACTGAATAGATTTTTTTCAATAGTTACTTACTTAATTAATTAATTAATTTGACCAGAGAAACAGAGGGAAAGAAAGAAAGTGAGTAAGTAAGCCACCAGGTATAGGACTTGAATAGCAGTTGACCACAATGCCACTTGCCAGAATTGATGACTAAGTAGATTGTAGAAATATATCCATTAATCAACAGGGTGGGAAATAATGATTTTCTAACTGTAGGATACTCTCAAAAATAATCCCAAATAAAAGAAATACATGCAAAATTGGCTTGGAGAGATAAAATGTCTTATGTAGAGTGATTTTTTTTAAATAATTGAAAATTACTAGAAATAGGGACCAGCGGGTGGCGTGGTGGTTAAGGTGCTGGACACTCCCACATGGCCTACTGGGGTTCGAGCCTGGACCTGGTGGCTTGCTTTCTCACTTCCTCTCTCTCTCACTCTCACCCTCTGTCTCTCTCTGGTCAAATTTAAAAACAAATAAATGAATGAATAAATAAAAAATAAAATAGTTCTTTAAAAAAAGAATGATTTAAAAAAATTACTGGAAATAAACCTATTCTAATTCAAGTTTTAGTTAGCAAAAATAACAAATTATCACCTAAAACACTTAATTGTGCTGTCAACATTTTGAAACAAATATATATTAAGTAACTTAGGAAGACTGGGATTCTTTTATCCATTGAAATTATAGCCACATCAAGATACCATAATTCTCAATATTATGTTAAGTTAAAAATTAGTTTTACCAACAAAATGAACTCCTCAGGAGTACGAAATTTCCGTGTGTGTGTGTGTGTGTGTGTGTGTGTGTGTGTGAAGTGTATCTGTTGAATAAAATAAGTGAATGAATTGAAGCAACTGAACAAAGTAGGAGCAAGAAACGTATGTCTTGGAAAAATCAGTCCTTAACCAACTGCTGAAAAAGCAGTGCTAAATAAATAGGTAGACAGGTACTATCAATAGATAAAATTTAAATGGCCATTGTGTTTAGTTTGTGGTGAAGGTCAAATGCTATTTAAATATGATCTCACTGAAATGTAATGAAGGCACTAAGTGGTCTCTAGGAAAAATAAAAGCAATCCAGACATTATTTTAGCATAGGATGGGTTGTGAAAAGACCCATATTTCTGTCTTTTGGAGTCTTCTTAGCTCCCACCTGTCCCAAACCCTTTCAGTTTGAAGTGCCCTCAGGCGACTCATTCTCAGTCCATGCCCTTTGCAGCTTCTCTCATCTCTGACTGTAGTGTTCAAATGACCTCTTTACCAGAGAAAACAGATGAACTAGCACACAAATTTGTTTGTGAATACTCATTTTCCCTTATTCTCTTAGCATTATTTATTTATCCAGGTTAAATTTGAAATGATTATAGCATGTCTTTCAGAAGACAGTGACTTGGGACTCTTTAATGGCATACCTAAAATCACATCATAAGAACTTTTTCACAGATGTGTATTGATGGAAATTCCTAAAACTCGAACTTCTATCATGCCAAGAAATTAACCTCTAGTACTTCCTGGGTTATATACTTGCCTTTAATATTGTGTACTTGTGTAGTCTTAGCCAAGTCATAATTCTTATTCTTCCAAGTGTTTGGGAGTTGCTCTACTCCAAGCCAAGTAATTCCCTAAGGTTTAGCATCCACCTCCAGTTGGCTCCCAGTGGACTGATCTTTTATATATGACTTCAAATGTAAAAAAGGAACAATGGACAAAAACTTGTTTGTAGTGCCATGGACCATGGCTGCTTTTCCCTCACTCTATGACTTTCCCCTGGTTATTAACCCATTCAGGATGTCTTTGAGAGAAAGGTAAGGACAATACTGCTTTTTCTAAAGATTCTCCTCTCTATTCCTTCCAGCTGCTTCCAGAAATATTATCCATATTCTAGCTCCTTTAGTCTCTAAAAAAGGTGACACGAAATTATCAATATAGACATTTTTCTAAAGCAGCCAACTAAATTCTATTCATGAGCACTCAGATTTCAGTCAACTGCTTATAAAACATGGTTATCAGATCATGACACTTGATAATCTATTCATACAATAATATACATTTTGAGGGGAGGACATAAAATAATAATTTAAATAAAAATGTAATTTTCTAACTCTTTTACCATAATTTTAACATCCTTGACTGCCTAAAGAATGTCCGTAATCTTCTAAATAGCTAAATTGAATTGTAGTAGTCTGGTAAGGAATGTTGCTTGTAGAATAGAATAGTCTATAAGGAGTGAAATGGGCAGGAAAAATGTGAAGATTTAAATAAAATATTAAGACAAGTAGCTGTCATAACGGTCACACATTAAACAGCTCTTATCACAATTATTTGACAAATAAGGTCATGAGAATTATGTAGGACAACTTCCTATTGAAAACTACTGAGAAATGTCAGAGTGACTGTGATGCCAAATTTAGAGATGCAGGAACTGCAAGACAGCTGATCTTTTTCGGCATGTTTCTATACTGCTGAGGAGTCAGGAGAAGGAATGGTTCATAAATGAAACATTTACAAATGTGACCCATGCCAAGAACAGCATGGTGTTAGTGTACAGAAAAGAATGACAGATGGAAGTTTTATGGCTGGCATAAAAAATAATAATAATAAAAAGCCTTACTCTCATTACTCTATAGGGAAGGCAAGCCATTTAGTACAATTGTCAAGCTATTTATTTCTAGGACCTTGTTCAATAGAGTGAATGAAACAGAAATGAAACTGGCATTGTAATATTTTGGCTATGGGAGAATATTTTATTCAACATGGATTTCCCACATATAAATATGCATAGAAAGCAAACACAGGAATTCACAAGTCATTGATCAGTTTTCTTAATTTAATGATTACCCAAGACATGGGTTATGGAAAGAAAGGCTGAATGTTGAGAGACTCTTCAAAGGAAATCATCGAGCTCCAAATTCAATACTCAGCTCTCATGGCTGAGAAGTTCAATTTTTATCCTCGCAAGGAGGTCCAATCATGTTTTAGGAGACTGATTCTTGCTAATCAAGTATGAGGTAGACTAATTTATAAATGAGAAGGATGATTTACTCACTGATGGTTTGTCTCTCCAGGGAATGTCCTAGTAAATCCATTCAAGAGACCAACTCAAAGATCAAGGATTTCTTAGAGACATTTACATTTCTAGAAAGAAGTGATCCTATTTTACTTTTTAAAAATCCTTTAGATCTATTTCTCTTAAGAAATACAAACAATTTCATCTACTAATTTTGAAGCTTACAATTTTGAATAGTGTTGAAGAAACAAAAGTTTTGTTTGCTTTTGTACTTAAATAAATTGTTTTTCAAACATATGAATTGCCAATTACAACTTTGGCATGTCAAACACTATTTACATGACATGTTGTCATTTCCATAGTTATCTTTTATTGTTAAAATTTTGAAATGCCTAATTTTAATTTCTTGGAAAGAAAATTGGTTCTGTTGATTTTCTTCAATTACAAAGTAGTATATACTTTTTTCCCCCAAGGATTCCTATGTGATTAAGAACCCAATTTTATAGGCTGCTTTTAGTTTCTAAAAGAAATAAAAAATGACATTTTCTGACCATGCCCCATGATTTCAGAAACTTACAAATAAAATGCACAATTGGGTGGTCAGATCGCTTCTTAGGATATCTTTTACATAGGTAAATACATTTTCTTAAATTTTTCTTATAAAGAGTAAGAATTTAAGTTTTTGTTTCTTTTTTGAAAGATTTTTGCTATAGGGTGTATGTACTCACCAGAGAGACAAAAAGCAAGAAATCACTCGCACCCCCTTCCAGGGCCATGCTGCAATCCCATCTCCTCCATACTCCTCTTAGGATGGATGGATGGATGGATGGATGAATGGATGGATGGATTTAGGGGAGGTTTTTGCTATAGTGTGCATGTGTTTGCCAGAAAAACAGAGCAAGACGGAGAGACAAAAAGCGAGAAATCACCCTCCGGGGGGATGGCCATGCAGCAAGCCCTTCTCCATTCTCCTCTCAGGATCCTGGGAATACACTCACACACCTGGCGTGAGTTTAAGCTGCCGAGACCAGGACTGAACCATGGTTAACTATATGGGAGTCTAGCAATGTAACCATTACACCATTACACCTTCCTCTTGGGATTTAAATGTGCATGTGCCTGGTGTGAATTTTAAGCCACCGGGTCCAGGACTTGAACCACAGTCAACTACATGGGAGTCCAGTGACATTACCATTATGCTATTTGCTGGTCTCAGGAGTTTTCTTTCTTAAAAAAACAATTTCTCAATGAAAAAAATCCTGAGTAACTTATCTTAGTAGTTTTCTACTAACTTCATGGCTTACACTTCTTTATCTATTCTAAATACACACACACACAGCCACATATGAAAAACGCACAATTTTACACTCTTCTTGGATATGTTCTTTATTTTCTCTGTCTTCATATATGTCAGACAAAATTAATGAGTTTGGGGGCTTAAACTGTAATTCCAAAGCTGTCAATGTCCAAAATAGTATCTCCAGCTTCTCTTCTTCCAGACACAATTCAGAGGCTTCTCAAACTTAACACATCCACCTCTGAGCTCACTGTTTTCCATAAAATGGCACCACATCCCAAATTCTCTATTTCAGGAACAAAATGCAGCATCTGGCCAAGGGCTTGAATTCCGAGTACTTGCTCCATCCTTGAATCATCGCTCACCATTCACAACAATCTATCCATTTGCAAATTAGATGTTATAGGCAGAATAAATCTGTATATGCCCTACTCTCAGAAACCTGTCAATATGCTACCTATAGTCAAAGGAAAACTAAGTTCACAGGTGAATCTTAGGTTGTTAATCAGCTAACCTCAAAGTAGGAAGATTATCTTCTATTATCTGGTCTGCGTCCTTAAAAAATGGAAGAGAGATTCAGAGAATTGGACAAAGATATGACTCCAGAAGAAAGGGATGGAAATGTGCAAAATCGTTGACTTTGAAAATGAAGGAAGGCAACCATAAGCCAGAGTATGTGTGGATTTTAGAAGCTGGAAAAAGCAAGAGAACAGATTCTCCCTGAGAGCCTCCAAAAAAGTGCAGTCCCACTCACACCTTGGTTCTTTTGTTTGTTTGTTTGTTTTGAGAGGTTTTTGCTATAGGGCACGTGTGCTCGCCAGACAGACAGAGACAGACAGAGAGACAGAAAACAAGAAATCACCCTGCAGGGGTATGGCCACACGCAATCCTTCTCCTCCATTCTCCTCTCGGGGTCTTGGGCACACACACACACATGCCCAGCGTGAGTTTTAAGCCACCGGGTCCGGGACACAAACTGCAGTCGACTACATGGGAGTCCAGCAACATACCCATTACGCTAACCGTTGGTCCCCTCACACCTTGGTGTTAGCATAGGGAGACCCATGTTAGCCCTCAACCCAATAAAACTATAAGAACAATCTGAAATGCTGTTAAATTATGGCAATTCATTACAACAGCAAAGAAGAACTGATACAGTGAACTTTCTAAATTGCTTTCATATCTATGGTTTTATATCCCTTACCTAAACTGGACTAGAGTCTCTTGGTTTTATCCTATCATCAAATTCAAAGCAGCCTCAGTGGCCAACCTCACACAAAAATATCATTTCTCCATTCTCTGTTCAAAACTACACAGTCTTTCTTCAAATTCCATTTATCACCAATAAAAGACTCCCAAAGTATTAGATACAAATGTGCATTTATGGGATAAACCCTACGCATGGTATTTAAGGAAGCTGGATCCCATGATCCACTGAGAAATTTGAATCCCAGTCCCGGTGGCTTGAAAAATACACTGGGCACATGTGTGTGCATGCCCCAGATCCCAATAGGATGGAGAAATGAAGGAAAAGGGATTGTTGTATGACCACATCCCAATGGTTTTTCTTTCTCTACCTCTGTTTCTCTCTAGAGAGCACAAGTAACTCTAGCAATTAAAAATGCATTTATTTTATAGATAAATAATAACTATGTATGTGTATGTATTAAATAGCTTACAAAGTTCCAAGTATAAATTTGAATATAAATAGAGAGTCTGCCTTCAGGGTGATTATGACATAATGTAAAAATCATAAAATAAACCATATATTTTAAGAGCACATAGCACATTAGGAGAAGTTCTGTAACTTTTAATTTAGATTTCAGGCTTATGGAAAGACTTTTAAAACGAGCCATGCTCACAGAGTTGAGTTATTCTGTATATCTCCTTTAGATTCCTGAATTGGGAAAGACATGAAATAAAGTATCACTTAATTATCTTAACTCTGCATCCCCCTTGCATTTTTTTTCTTTTCTTTTTTTGGAGAGTTTTTTTTTGCTATAGGGTGTGTGCGCTCACCAGAAAGACAGAGACAGAGATACAGAAGGTAAGAAATCACCCCCCGGGAGGATGGCCACTCTGCAATCCCTTCTCCTCCATTCTCCTCTCAGGATCTTGGGCACGCACGCACACATGCCCAATGTGACTTTAAACTGCAGGGTCTGGGACTCGAACCGCGGTTGACTACATGGGAGTCCAGCGACATAGCCATTACGCTAACTGCTGGCCACTCCATTGCATTTTGTGATGCTAAAACTTTATTGGCATTGAATTTGTACTAACATTCTATGTAAAATGTTAAAAGGAATACGGTTTGGAAATTGTTGCCTGACAAAGTACACTCTAGATACCTTTGTACTGCATGTGAGATAACTTCTAGCTTACTCCCATTTACCTGTCCAACTTCTTTGCAGCACACCACCCTGGTTCTATACTACTTTGATATACCAGTAATCCTCAAACGCACCTTGGACTCTTGCCTTTTAAAGAGAGCTGTATGTTACACAAGATGAATTCTGTAATGACAAGGCCACACTAAGCAGGAAGAAGTGTGACTTCTTACTACAACCCAATTCCTCCCTTCACTTGCCAAACAGAGGAGACATAACCAGAACACCCTGCAGGAGTAACAGAAAAATTCAGGACTGATAACTCCAGACATGTTGGTCCTCCTAAGCCAAGATGGACAGACTCACCATGTGCTCATTTTAGACACAGGAGCTAATCCAAGAGACTCTGCACATGTTGGGGCAGAAAAGAAGCCCTCTCCAAAGCCACTTTGCCATTTGTTCCCAGCATTATGATTAGAGCACATTGCTCCTAGACACTCTGACAGACTTACAGACCTGGTACCTGAGACTCTGCCGGAGACTCACTATCTCTGTCTAGGCTTCAGTGTCCATCCTCAGATCTCAAGGAATGGATTAGACCAGATTCCCACCTTCTAGGATAAATTCTTGGGAAATCTGGGCACCCAACACTGGCCAATCACCTCCAAAGGATGATTGGCTAGTGTGAGTTGTTCTCATCCTTCTACCTGACTGCTTTGTTACGCTAAATTTTATGCTATGCAATAACATCAGACATTGTGGAAAGACACACCATGTGTCTTGGGTCTTGCTCCCGTGTCCATGACACCTTTCTAAATTCCCACTCATCCTATTCCTTTCTGCTTGGAATGTTCTTGTGGTACTGATCCCACAGACAGACTCCTCGTCACCATTTTTTGTTTAGCTTAAATATGATTACTAGAGAGCCTTCCTACTTTATCTCCCCAAACGGAAGTGCCCTTATTCTTCTGCCCTGTTGGAATTTGTTCGTACTTCCCTAACAATTTTGCCGTAATATACATATTTCTTTGTGTAACTGTTCTCCCATAGACTTTAAATTCCTTGAAACCCAGAGCTACATCTTTAAGTCCTATGTTCTTTCCCATAATTATTTTAAAATGAATAATTCTCTCAATTTTACTGCAAATCTAAAGATGAACTTAAAATAGTCCTTATAAATAAGTGAATAATTTAAAAGACCAGAAAAATTAAAATGAATAGGTGAAAAATTTAGATTCACCAAATAGACATAACTCTGCAGTTAGAACATGGATCAAAATGTGGATAAAAAGGAGTAACTGGGACCAGTAGTTGGCTTAATGGCTATGTCACTGGGCTCCCATGTAGTTGACTGTGGTTCAAGTCCCGGACTGGTGACTTAAATTCACACCAAGTGCATGTGCATACGTGCCCAAGATCCCAAAAGGAGAATAGAGGAGTAGGGATTGTGGTGTGGCCATCCCCCCTGGGGGGTGATTTCTTGCTTTCTGTCTCTCTGTCTGTTTTCTGTTTCTCTGGCAAGTGCATGTGCCCTAGTTTTTTTTTTCCCTGGCAAGTGGATTTGCCCAAAAAAAAAAAAAAAAAAAAAAAAAAGAAGTAACTAAGGACACATAAACAAAAAACAAAAAATGTAGTACACACCAGTAGTTACACACTATTGATAAGAGTATATCGAAGAGGGAACAGTTAAGACACTGTGATTTTATAAATCTTCTGTTTCCAAAGCAATAACTAATAAAAGAACTCTGTGCTTTTATATAAAATTGTGTCAAAAGTAATTACTAAAGCAGAGTCAGGCACTGACAAAGCCACAATAATCTTGCAATCCTGATCATATAAGAAAGAGAGAAAACTATTGAAAGGAAATCATGATTCAGTAACTTAAACTGCTTAAGCAAAATAAACATCACAGGAACATATTAGGGATGCACACACACACACACACACACACACACACATATGTCCTTCTTATAAGATGGCTCATCAAAAAGTTCATGGGAAATGCTTATTATAAAAATATTCTGCATAGATGTCAAAAATTTTCTGCACCAAAATAAACTTAAACTTTAATCTCCCTTTCCATTAACTTTTTTGAAGTCTCTCTGTATGTGTATGTGTGTCTGTGTGTGTGTGTGTGTGTGTGTGTGTGTGTGAAAGCTGAAGGAATATTCTCAAGACTACTTCAAATATAAGAGGGGGGAAAAGAAGAATGAACGAGAGGAACCATCTATCCTGAATAAAGTATGTCAGGAGGCACTCTTGACATAGAAAACAGTCAATGCATAATGGCCACTCAGGCTGGAGAATGGCTAAGAAAAGAAACATCAAATGGCACTTACAGGCATTTAAAAGGGCCATAGAACTGGTAGCAACACCTTTGAAGTTATATATAGGAATCCTACTGATTTGACACTTTCATCTTGAGGTGGCCAGGATGATACCTTTTACAGAGTTCCTATGTGGTTGGGTTTTTATATAAATTCAAACTTTCCATGAAGTTACTCTTCATAGATGCTAGGTATATTGAAACCTCAGAAAACAAAATATTTAAAAACCTCCAAACCTGTTATCGCTCAGGGATGTAGTTTTAAGTTTTGATGTTATACCTTTGTGCGTGCATTATGAATAGAGCCAAGTTTCACATTACAACCAGGAAAGAGTCTTCTCTTTTATTAGCAAGGATGCAAAACAGATTTATTCAGCAAGAAGTAGGTAACTCTGGCTGTAGGGTCAGTGGCAATTATCTGGTATACGATCTGTTATAAGCATAATGTTGTGGGATCAAAGAAATTCTATAAAGCAACTGCAAAATTTAAAAAAGAAGAAGAAACAAAACAAAATCCTATGAAGTGAACTGTTATGTCCAGACCCCATCCCAAATGAGAAAGCTAATGATGTGAGAATCACAGTTACCTACATCCTCCTTATCACTTGCTCAATCATCAATGTTACCCAAATTCAACCAATATCCTAAGCAATTTTCAAGTGACCCACATTAAGCTTCTGTCTCCCTGTAGGATATTTTCATTAATTTCTCTAGCCTTTTTTGTTTGTTTGTTTGTTTTCCACCATTTCATCCTTTAAATTCAGTGCTTGAGTCCCTACTGAATTTATTTCAAGTTCTCAGAACATCAAACTCCTAGAACTTGGACCTTCCCAAAAGCTTGTATTCTCTCACCTTGTGACTATCTTCTCACCTTCAGTCTCATAGCATATGACAGTTCTTGTTAGGAGCATCATTTGATAACTTTCACCAAGGAAAAGTGGCAGGCTTGACGGAATTCCTTAAAGCAATGTGTGTTCCTTAGTCAAAGGACTTCATTGTACCTATCTGTTCATTTATGTCCCTGAGGAACCTAATCACCTTGTTTATCAACTTTTCTTAGAGCCTAGCACAATGACCTATCAGCAGGCCATTTGACAGTAGCATTGGCATAAAAAAAAAAAAAAAAAAAACAACTGTCCAACTGACCATGGACATAATGAACTCTAACTCCTCTAAACACTCTTAATGCATCTAAGACAATTGTTTCTTATAATGGCAAATAAAACATATGTTTATTTTTATTATCTTTACATTTGCTCATCTTTATACTTTATAGATTTTATTATTTTCCATAATATAATATGTAATTTTAAAGAAAAGAATAGGGGAACCAGAAATAGCAAGGCTACTTAAAGATTATTAAAGTAGTTAGTGTTAGCACAAGATAAAAATCTATACTTCTGTCCCTAAGTATTTCCACTATGCCATAAGAATTCCATATTCTAAACAGCAGGTGGTGTAGAGGTTAAAGGCACTGGACCTCCACACAGCTAACCACAGTTTGAGTCCTGCACCTGGTGGCTCGCTTTTCTCACTTTCCCTCTCTCTCTTTCTGTCTCTCTCTGATCAAACTGGAAAATAACAATAATAAATAAAGTTAAAAAGAATAATTCTTTAAAAAAAAAAGATTCCATAATCTTAACTAGCATTCATGCCTCTGGAAAGTAACAAAACATTTATCTTTGGTAACTACAACACATTGTAGTTAAGAGTATATAATTATTTTATAGAAGGAGCTGGATGTCAATATTATATGTATCTATGTTTTTGCACTCATTTATTTTACATATATATTATTTTTGATTTTATTTTTCTGCTATTCCTCCTTGAAAATATTTCTGTGGGCTAGTTTTTATCCCATCCCCCAATAAAATAATATTAATTTATTATTAATGTTATTAATAATACATTAATAACATTAATTTATTAAACTTTGTTAGTCATAAAATATCCTATTATAAAAATGTAGAATAATTTAAGGAAATAGCCCAAATACAAAATCAATACAACCCCATACTTTTCTATGTTTGATTCTGCTTAAAGCCTAGAAGAACACACTGTAGAGAGGGCATATCTTTAGATTTTCTGCATAATCTTCCTTCACTAACTGCTCTTTCTGACTCACCAAACTCAAGTCCACAGGGTGGATGATTAAGTAGACAGGGAAACAATTTTTTATGACCATTTTAGTCTTGATTTGGCTTTCATGCCCTCTGGGTTTGGAAGATGGTCAAAGCTGACTTCCTCTTTAAGTAAATGCTCCTGCTATAAAATCCCATCACTGTGCCCCTTCTAGTTAGTTATTTTCAACTTCCTTTTCAGTTCCTAGATCACATCATCCCACCTGGAAGTCATTTTAGTATTTGAGGTATCACCCTATTTAAAGAGCAAAACAGTTCCTCTTCTAAAAGTTTATTTACTTACGTCTTGAAAGAGAGAGAGGGAAACAGAGAAATAGTCACACCCAAAAGGGTTCTCATGCCACTATCCACCCTCACTCTGTCAGGATCATGGGCATCTGTGCACACCCATCATGCACAGTGAAGACCCAGCAAAGCTTATACCTTCCCAAGCGGCCTCAGCACCATGGAGCCGTGTGTTACTGCTGCATCAGCGTGGGTGGCCAGTAGTTTCCTTTGTCATGATCCACATCTAAGATGTGGAGTGAGCACTCTAATTCTTAAGCACCTGATGGCCCTGCTTCTGCCTTGCTCTCCTGTCACAGTTGACCTAGTCACAGACTTCTCACCTTCCCCATGCTCCCAACATTACAGCAAACTCAGACTTACAGTTGAGCTAACCCCTTGGTGTCCTAAGCACTAAAGCATCTTTTCTCTATTCTAAAATGCAATTACATCCTGTCTCCCCAAACTCAATCACTTCCAACAGTTGAAATTGGACATCTCTAATGCTTTTAAGTACGAGCTGCATTGCAAATGGTCTAATACCTCACCTCAAGAGTTGTAAATATTGGCTCCTATATCTTGTTCTTGGCCTTGGAATTCCAGTTTAATTAGGAGTCTCATTGTAAAAGCTCATATTGTAAAATAATAATTTTATTGACAATTGTTATTCCATTCCTGTATATCATGTACTTTGCTAAGTAAGCATGTTTCACATGTATTACTGCATTTATTATTTACTGCAAATATTGTCTAAAAAAGTTTCTATTACTATCCAAACCTTACCAGTTAAGAAACTAGAGTCCTACAAAAGCAATGAAGTTTCAGGAAGCTTAGCAAATACAAGGCACAAGCATTTGAATTAACATCAGCAGGGCTTACTTTAAAGTCCAAGCCTACCACTCCACTAGGCTTTTCTGACCTTGTGAATGACAAGCAAGTGGGAAAGTTTCAGAGTAAGTGAAATAGAAAAGCTCAAGGAGAATGAAAAGAAGAAAGTGATTTCTAAGATGTGAGATTTTAGATGTATCCTACACTCTTAGTTTTTTAATTGATGGAGTCTAATGAGCAGTTATCAAAATCAATACAGCAAGACTTAAAGGTTTACTTAATTTTATATGGATATTTTCCTGACATAAAACCAACAAAATAATTACCTTAATATTTATAATTTCAGAAATAAAAAAATTATAAAACCTGATTTTAAATTAAATTTATTTTATAAGGAGTCCTATTGTACTGCCTAATCTCTCAGTGTGAAATGAATAAATACTAAGCCAGAGTCATGCACATGTCTACTGAATAATAAAATATTTAAGCTGGCACATTTTAAAGCTATTACTTTTGAATTTTATAATATTCCACACCTAATCTGCTCAACTGGACCAAGGTAATGAACAAATCTTATGACAGAAGGCTACGGACGTTTGTATTTGGTCAGCAATTTCTGGATTAAAGCCCACTGAGAAACTAAACTTCATGTCTTATTTACTTCAGCTTTGAAGGTTCCTCGAGAAGACAGCTATAACTTTTCGTAAGCATAAATTTTCCCTTGGGGAATTCTTTTTTTTTTTCAAATTGTTCTGGGAAAAGCAGTTACTATGTGTTATGTAGACCAAAAAGCAAAGTTACAGTTATGTTGCTCAAGAATATCTAAACCCCATTTGTTTCCTATGTCTTTAAATTTTATTACTAAATTTAGACATTTTTATAAAAATTATAAATGCAAAATTGTTTAGATGACCTCAGAATATGAAAATGAATGCAATCTGTGCAGCATGGAAGACATCTTATTTTTTAAAGATATAAACATGGTAAATTTATCCTCTCCTAAGAAATCCTTTTTATAAATTTTTATTTATTTATTTATTTATTTATTTATTTATTGGTATAGGGTGAATGTACTTGCCAGAGAGACAGAGATATAGAAAGCAAGAAATCACTTCTTGGGGAGCTGGCCATGCCGTAATTCCTTCTTCATTATTTTCCTCTTGCAATTTTGGGCATGCATGCACAGGTGCCCAATGTGAGTTTGAAGTTGCCAGGTCCAGAATGCTAACAATTGTCTATTAAGTGGGAGTCCAGCGACATAATCATTACACTATCTGCTGGTCCCATATCCCAGGAAGTTCTTGACCATTTAAAAACATTTAAAAATAATCATTTAGCATTATATACAGTTCTTCAAAATTTTATGAAAATGCACATTATGAAAAAACTACACAGGCAATGAAAAATATCCTGCACCAAAATAAACTTGTATCTTCATTCCATTTTCCCACAAACTTCTTGATGTCCCTACCAAGGTAAAGTGTGTCATCTAAATTTCAAATAATACTTTCAAAATTTAAGGTTTAGATATTTTCATAAAGATTTCTGTGATTACTAACAATTTTCACAACTCTTTATTTTAATGTATCTCCTTGGGTTTTCTTAGAAACACATATGGACATGACCAAATATTTATAAAAGGCAAAATATTAAAAATAGTTGAAAATCTAGTATAGGTGTATTTTCATGTGCTTTGGATATGAATATACACTAGCAGAATTTCATTATAGGGAAAACGCTTTAAAAGTACTTAAAATAAGACTTGCAACATAAATTTAATGAAATACTTATATAAAGAAGAATGTGTACCATACATAAGCAAACATAAAACCACTTTGGAACTTTTTTTTTTTTTTGCCATTATAAGCCCATTTGAGATGGGTAAATATTAAATATGTTTCTTACTGCTAACAGTGCTCCAAGTAACTTTTTTTAAAGAAATGATTTATTTAATTTTCTTTATTTATTCATTCATTTAATTTGACCAGAGAGAGAGAGAGAGAAAGTGAGAAAGCAAGCCACCAGGTCCGGGACTTGAACTGTGGCTGGCCATTTGGAGTGTCTGGTGCCTTAACCACCATGCCACTTGCTGGTCCCCCAAGTAGCTTTTTTAAAAATGTTTTCTGCCAGATATCATGATGCTAGCCAGAGACAGACCATGGTGGGGGTGTGAGAAAGCATCCCCATGAAGAATGGCCACACCACAATCTCATCTTCTCGATCTTTCCCTCCTTTCAGGATTTTGGGTACATATGCAAACATGCCTGGCATGTTTCTTTCTTTCTTTCTTTCTTTCTTTCTTTCTTTCTTTCTTTCTTT
>NW_006209696.1:1470277-1488035 GCF_000334495.1 Tupaia belangeri chinensis
TACAGAGAGGGAGAGACAGAGAGACAGAGAACGAGAAATCACTCCCGGGGAGGGGGGGGGGGGGGGGAGCGGAGATGGCCATGCCACAATCCTTCCTCCATTCACCTCTTGGAATTTTGGGCACATACACACATTCACCCCACATGAGTTTGAAGCCACTGGGTCCAGGACTCAAACCATGGTTGACTATGTGGGTGTCCAGCTATGTAACCATTATGCCATCTGCTGGTCCCTCTATATATAACTTTATATATGGTATCTTTTATTATTATTTCTTTACATTCAATCACTGTATATCATTAGAATATACAAAATGAAGTTTTCCAGCATAAATACATTGTATGTTACTCTAGTCAAAGATGTTACCATACACATCATCAACAGATCATTTCCCATTTTTGTATCCCTTAAATGTTTCTCTTTGATTCCCTCCCTCTCAGCCTCCCCCACTTCCCACAGTCCTCCCACACTGTCTCCAGTATCCACAGCTGTCCTCTATATTTTTATATGGTCCAATCTTTCAGTTTCTCCCATAGAGTGCAAACATTCAGTATATATTGCATGAAGACATACCATGCCTCTCTTTCATAGTCTGCTTGCTTACTTCACTTAGCAGTAAATCTTCCATACCCCTCCACTTTCTATCAAATGCCAGGGTCTCACTGTATTTTAAGGCTTAGTATTCTGTAGTGAACATGTGCCACACTTTTTCAATTTGTTCATCTATTTGTGGACATTTGTATTGGTTCCATGTCTCAGCAATTGTGTATAATATGGCAATAAAGATGAACATGCAAATGTTTTTCCAACTGAGTGTATTCTTATCCTTTAAGTAGGTACCCAGAATGGGAACTGCCGGATCATATCGTAGTTCTATCTATAGGTCTTTAAGGAACCGCCATATTATTCTCCACAGTGGCTGTACTAATTTACATTCCCACCAAGTGTAGGAGAGCTCTTTTTTCACCACACCTTCACCAGCACTTATTATTCTTTATTTTATTTTTTTTAATCTTAGCCATCCCTGACTAGGTTAGGTGTGATCTCATTGTGGTTTTGATTTGTATCTCCCTTATGATAAATGATGTTGAACATTTTTTCATATGCTTTTTGGCTGTTCACATGTCTTCCTTAGAGAGTTGTCTGTTCAATCTATTTGCCCGGTCCATTTTCTAATTAGGCTGATTATTTTCCTTTGGGTAAGCGGCTTGAGCTCCTTATATATTCTGGTTATCAGTCCTTTATCTGAGGCATAGTTTACAAATACATTCTCCTTTTCCAAGGGTTGCTGATTCACTCTAAATTTTGTTTCTTTTGCTATGCAGAAGCTTTTTAACCTGATATAATCCCACTCATCTATTTTGGGAATAATTGCCTGTGCTTTGGAGGTCTTATTTAAAGATGTCTGAACCTACATTCTAATGCCTGGTATGTTTCTTTAGCCAGCAGGCCCAAGATTCAAACAGCACAGTCAGTCACGTGGGAACCAGTGCCTTAACCAGCACATCACAGGTTGAGCCCAAACAGTTACTTGCTATATCCAAGAAAACTGTGAGCATTGTAAAACATGCCCCAACAAAAATTTCCATCTATTTAACACTGGTTTTTGGTACACTGACCATAATAAAAAGTCAAGGATGTATACTGAATGAATATGATCCTTTCTATCCTACATAACCCTATATTACCTGACCAAATAAAATAGTGAGTGATTGGCAGTAACTTTATTGCATACCACTAGGGAAAAAAAACTAATTTTGGCTTCCTTCAAAATAATACATCTTCCAGATATCAAAAATGCACAAATAATCCATCTTCTCATACAAAATATACTAATCAACTAGATTATCCATTAATCTAGTTAGCAAATATAACTTCTTGTACAATTCTCTTCTTAAAATTATAATCCTATAATTTCAAGAATATTTTAGTTAAAATTTGTATTTGCCAGAGGATGTGTGCTTGCCAAAGAAAGACAAAGAGGAAGAGGGACAAAGTGCTTCCCAGTGGGAGCAAGTCAGCCTGCAATCTCTTCTTTTACATTTCTCCATCCTATTGGAATTTGGGGTGCACATGCCCATACACACACACACTCCATCCTGCCTGGATTTGGGGAATGCATGCACATGCTCCCAGTATGATTTTCAAGCCTCTGAGGCCGGGATTTGAACTCTGGTTGGCCTGTGGGATCCAGTTTCCAAATGCATAGATCTTAACCACTACATTGCAGGACCAGCCCAACAGACCTATAACTTTCAATCATTAGAATTTCACTCTCAAATATCATGGAAAATCTTGTTGAATCACTATGTTTTAAATAAATGTTCTAATCCTTCATCACTGCTTATAATAAGATTAGCTAACCATTCCTAGATTTCATAATGAATCCTAAAATTTTAACTGCAAAGTAGGGCAAGTTATGAATTAGGGGAACAGATACTTAAAAATTCAAAGTGTCTATTAGGACCTTATGATTCATACCAATGAATTCCTTAACCTGTGAACTAAGGATACACAGAAATATGCTAAGTTCCCCTATTTTGGTAAATCAAATCAAACATGACCTCATAAAGTGAAGATATAACTAATACATGTTTTCTTTGCAGGTAGATATTAGAAATTAATTATTAGAATTCATCAATGGCCATGTAGAAGTTAAGGCAGTCAGAACAATCAGAGAAGGCAAGACAATAACAAGAACAAAACTTCAATAATCTACAGAGAACGATCACCAAGACATCTGGACCAGTATCATCAGAGAGGCATCATCAAAGTCACAGATGTGAGGACTCTGTTCCATTTCTAGATAGCTAGGCAGACTTTGTATCATAGGAGTCACACTGCTGAATAAAAGTTAATTGGACACAGCATGAGACTAACCCTACACAGTGGCTCACGGAATGAGTAAATCTCCCTTAAGCCCCCACCTTAAATTCTTATGGACTGATTATGTTTGGAGAAATGCAACTTATATCTTTATATGCCACCACTTAATTATACTATGTAAAGAGGATAAATCTGTTAAAATCTGAAAATTAATTCTATTCTTTGATCATAAAAGCTGCTTTCTTATAGTCACTGTCTTTAATTTAAAAAAAATTCACTCATTAATCAAAAATATTTTTCTTGTCTTTGTACTAACTTCTGTGCTGGGAAAACAGTAATGAACATGGCAAATAAACACAACTGCATGGAATGTCCATTGTATTTTATTTTTTAACTATCCATGTTTTAAAAAGACCTTAATCAGCCTATAATTTATATATCATTTAATCATTGGTCTCTTATTGGCTAGAGAGACTGGGGAACAGCTTCCCTTTTAATATAATTATGTCTGCTAAGATTACCCTAGCTGACTTTTTATTTGAGCTGGTATTCTCTCTTTCTGCTGCCTGTCTTGATCTTTCAGGCTCTCTACCTTTCCTCTCCTCTGAGTACTATCTTATATTTGTCTTTTAATCCTTTAACAGTCAAACTCTGTTAGACTTACCAGCAGAATGTCACACAACTGATTAAGGAAATTATTCGTTTTTATTTATTCCTCATCAGAAGATCTGGCACTCTTAAATTTCATCAGACTTTTATTGCTCTCTGATAAAAATCATGTTACAACCTTGAACTAGCTAATCACAATTCAGACATTTCATATATTTAACTTTTAAAAAGAAAACAAGCCAAGAGGAGCAAATTGGTTTCTAGTAGAGGATAGCATAGGCTGTACATGAAGATACTTTACACTCAGAATCAGTACAATTTTAAATGCTTTTAAATCCTCTAAATAAAAATTATTTTCCATATATTCTGATCTTCTTCTAGATTATAGCTATGTAAATTCACTTCGCATAATCTCTTACAGTTCATCCTAACTGATATTTCTATAAGATAAACCAGATACA
Organism: Tupaia belangeri chinensis; assembly: GCF_000334495.1. Taxonomy (NCBI): domain Eukaryota; kingdom Metazoa; phylum Chordata; class Mammalia; order Scandentia; family Tupaiidae; genus Tupaia; species Tupaia belangeri. The sequence goes on from NW_006209696.1 coordinate 1,474,174, forward strand.
GAAAATCCTTTATCTTGGAAGGTAAGGCAGTGAAATGTCGGAGCATAGTCAGAGAGAGTAGCATATATCCAGAGGCTAGTCTCATTTTAAATATGAAAATTTAGGAGGGCAAAGGAATAAAAGATGATATATTTTGTATCTAGTCACAGGATCAGTCAGGGTAAATTTAACTACAGGTATACAAGGTAGATTACAACACTGGAACTTGAAGTAGACAATCTCAACAGGGTCAATGATTGGGGATCAAGTTCATAGCTAAAAATTACTGAGTCAGAACTTGAACAGTACTAGAATGTGCTCTTAAGGAAAAAATAGAGAAGCTTATAGAATAGAATGAATATAAGAGACCAACCTAACAATAGAATCACTTGTGAGTTGATACTGTTCACAGCAGTTTTAAAAACCCCTGAAACTTTATGAAGTTAAGGTTGCTTCGACACTCTAGTATGAATGGGAACTATCTACATATGGAACTCAAAGGCCAGGATTCAAATAAAGAAAAATGTAGTGGGAACATTTGTATGTTTGCACATATTTGTATTGCACATTTTATATAAATATATTAAGGGTCAGTCTCACAGCACAGAGTTAGTTAGAGTCAAATACCACATGGCTGACTGCAGTTAAAATTCCAGCCCCAGAGGCTCAAAAATATACCAAGCACATGATCGTGTGTGCCCAAAGTCCTGATGGGATGAAGAAAGAAAAAAGAAAGGATTGTGGCATGACCATGCCCCATAGTTTCTCTTTGTCTTTCTCTTCTCTCCCTCCCTAGTGAGGACACATGCTTCTGGAAATTAAATATCAATATATGTGATTTCTAAACATGAATAAATATATATATATATATACATACACACACACACACACACACACACACACACACTCTTTGAAAAAATTTAAAAACTATAAATTAGAAAAGTGAATAGTTTAAAACAAATCTTTATCATTAAGTATGGTTATTGTTCTTATACATTAATATACACTGTACACTTTTCTTTAAGGCTGTTCCAGATGTGTTCACAGCAATAATCAATATGCCCTCGAGTCAGCCTATATTTGGCTGGCTGTCAATTTGAGTGATAACTGTACTTACCAGCATTCCTTGCTCCCCACTCCAATGTAATCCCTTTTTTCTGAACACTGATAGGTCTTTCTCCTTGCTAAGAAAGAGTCCATGAGCTCTGCAAGCTAACTAACTTCATTAGTACTAATGCTACCTCCCTGACAGAACTACCTCAAAGCCTGAAACAGCCTCATCTTCCTAACTAAGCTAAATTAAGTCTCATTTCCCTGAAAAAAGAAAGAGTTCTGTAAATATTCCCAACCTATAATTTAAGAGTTTTTTAAATAAACTCATTGTTATTTAAATAAATATGCATTTCAAATAGCACATATCATGTAGATATTCACATGCTTTCACATACTCTCTCATATAGTATGTCTCAAAATGTTTTCGTTAGTATTCAGTTCTGGCTGGAAACCAAGTCCTGATTTCTTATGCTTGTAAGATTAAAATATAATAAAATTAATGAAAAAAATAAAATCCCTCTCTAGTTAATAGGAAAACTAATGGTTACAGATTTATCTGTCTAATTCAACCTTTCCACACTGTATTTTCAAGAGCAGATATATACAGAAGATCAGAAATAACCCTGGGTACTTAACAGCCTCACCCTGACAAGCTGAAAATGGCAGATGACGTGTATCCACTGGCAGAAAGGAAATCCTACACATTGCAACATTTAGTAGAAGCTAAGCATGAATTCTTCTATCATAAAAGCACTCTTATCTGATTTGGAAAATTGGGGTTCTAAAAGAGTACCCCTGTACATTTTTGACTGCACCAAATTTTAAAGACACTGAGTTGAAAACTGCAGCTGGGAGAAAAGCTGACATAGATGTATATCTATATATAGAGATATATATCAATACACACACACACACACACACAACAAACAGCTATCACATGCAAACAAAAACACTCTCAACCCAAGATGTTAAATAAATAAAGATGTTTGTGCTGTAACAATCTAATCTGGATAGAGTGATGCTGTTGGTTTTATTTTCTGGGGAATTCTCTCTGCTTCTAGTGAAAGGAGATACATTATGAAGGTAGGTCTTGAATAAAATTAAAATTTTTCTAAGGGTGAAACGTAAAACCAGTTAAGGTGTAATAAACCCTAACAAGTCTTGACACCCATCACCATATGCACTATATTAATTACTGGGAGAATGTTAGCACGAAATTGAAATGTACAGTATACTTTAATCTAAACTTAACCTAAGCCATTTTATAAGATTAGAGATGAAATGTAGAGCTAATGAAACAAAGATCAGGAGGGAACGGCACTGTGCGAGAGCCTAACCTTTCACGCACTGTCGTCTGGAGAGTGGCATCGCTCTATTTTTCCTCTCTTCACAGAAAACAGTTCTAACCTTTGTCCTCCCACACCAATTACAGAAGTTAAAAGACCTGGGAGAGGGCAATTAACACCTACACTTGGTTTCATAGTACAGTTTTGCTCTCACAGGTTTACACCTTATTAATTCATGCCGAGGCCTGGGACGTGGTTCCTCATTTTCCTGAATAAGACTATTGGCACTTCTGGTTCCGTTATGCTTTGATGAAGATTTTCAGAGATGACATTTTCATGCTTATAATGTCAGACCGGGAGTAGCGCCCTTGCCTGGATCATATCTTCCTTTTAGGGAGAAATTTCAAGATAGATGAGAGGCTCTCTCACAGGAGAATTTGAAGGAGGTAGGATATTCCCTCTCCTGTTTCTTGGCAGCTGTAACACAGGCACATGATATAAGAGTACTCAGTCGAATGTTCCAGCCCAGGACTTTTAATCTGGAGTGAATGATGGTCAGAAACATAGACAGAATTAATTCCAACAGTGGTGGCAAATCAGTACCTCAGTGTTCTCATGGCAGAGCTGCTGGCGTTCTGGTTAAACCTTTCCCACAGAGAAATGCAAATTAATATGCCACAATAACTTTTACATAAAATATTTATAAATACATACAGTTGTTAAGTATATCAAAATAGGCTAAGTGTATTGCAGAGAGAAAAAAAGAATTAAAAAAACAATAGACTATTTTTCCCTCAAACTCTATCTCCATTGTGGGCTAAAAGGTAGTTACTCAAAACCCGAGCTAAGTGAGAAGCCACCAATGATTATTGCTAGTCACTATGGAATATGGAAAATGAGCCCTCTAGAGAGGCCACGTAAAGTATCTACACATTGCTTCTGATCTAAAATCGCTGTCAGACTGTCACATGGCCTTACCGACCACAGTCAGCTAGGAAATGTAATCCTGCCTTACGTGTGGAAGTCAGAATGCCAGAAATAATGAACAAACAGTATTAATTAATACCATAATTTTGTTTTTACTTTAAAATCTCTAATAGGTTTCCTAGAAATATAGAAGCAAAAACAGATTTTTAAAAACATCCTCTATGGTGAGTGCATTTGACTGTTGCAGTGAGGTCAAGAGACGTAAATACATATCTATCTCCTTTTATCAGTCACCCTATGACTTTATCAAATTCAGATTTTTGTTCCACCTCCAGACACTGGCCAATAAACAGGATCAAGTATCTTTTCTGCTTTGAAGCTATAATTTTCCTGCCTTTGGTGGTCTTGTACCTTCATCTGTAAGAACAGGTCAACTCTGAGAAAGAGATAGAAATCACGCTGCCATCCATACACAGGCAACAGTCAGCCAGAAAGCAATTCATGACCCTTGCCTTCCCTCTACCACCAATTCTACTCTTCTCATTTTCGGTTCAGTTTTCTAGAACATACACAGAATCACTCTTGTTCATAATGATGACACCAAGGCCCAGAATTTTTAAAAAGGGCACTTTAAACTTCCTGTGAGAGTGGTTTAGAACACTGACACACTTAACTGCACTAATAAACAAGAAAGCTAAAGCACCTTTATGGAATCTCCCTTGACCTTAGAGAAACAAGAGGTTTGAGAAAAGGGAGTAATTCTGATCAGATCAAGAGTAGGAAAATAATTGATATACCCTCCAGCCACAACAGGTGAGTTATATTTTGCAACCAAGAGACAGAATGAGTGGGGTATCTGGTTATCAGAAGAGAAATCATAATTGCTGCTCACAAAAAAATACACAGATCTCTAATTTGAAGGCAGATGGTACAACTGCACTTCTATACCCTGGTAACCAAGCTCAGACGTGTGAATAGTTCCAGTCAATGTGCTACGAGCTGGTCACATATTAACCTCTGAACTGAAGCACTTAATGGCTAGCACAAGAGCCTCTAAAGTCCATCCACTATTTCAATGCTCATTGCCACTACTACAGTCTAAATCATAATTTCTTCACCGAAAAATAGCATAGTACGTTAAATGGTCTCCCATTATCAACACCTGATCCATACAATCACTGTTCACCCTGGGGTCAGAACAATAATTTTTAAGAATAAATTGAGTTATTTAATCCTCCTTCTCCCTAAAACATAAACATTTTTTTTCTTTTTTTTTGCAGAGGTTTTTGTTATAGGGCGCATGCGCTTGCCAGAAAGACAGAGAGATAGAAAGTGAGAAATCACCCCCCAGGGGGGATGGCTAAGCCGCAATCCCTTCTCCTCCATTCTCTTCTCAGGATTCTGGGCATGTACGCACACGCACCTGGCATGAGTTTAAGCCGCCGGGTCCAGGACTCGAACCGCTGTCGACTACATGGGAGTCCAGCAACATAACAATTACGCTAACTGCTGGTCCCGAACATAAACATATTTACTACTGTGGTAACAAATGTCAATATTTCACACAATAATTAGGACTAAGCTACCAAATATTAATCACTTTTATAAGGTTTCTTAGAAATACTGGTTTCCTCAGTCTATAACAACTATTTTTTATTCTGAATATATATATTTAGTGTGTGTGTGTGTGTATATATATATTTCTTACAATCAATTAATGGCTTCTAATCAACTACATTGGTGGTTCCCAAATAAAGTCTTCTAAATCAATTAGACCTCTACAGGATACTATTAAATGTACAAATGGAAAAATTTAAATTTTGGAGGTACAATTTACAGTTTTTAAATTAATGCATAAAAATATTCAAAAAACTTCCTTTTAAAACGGAAGCTAAATAGGTCAGTAGGTGGCATGGTAGTTAAGGCAGCAATATTCCCACATGGCTGACCATGGTTTGTGTGTGTCCCAAATCCCAAAATGATAATAATAAAGGAGAAGGAATTTCAGTGTGGACACCACCCTTGGGGAGCAATTTCTCACTTTCCCTTTTTCTCTCCCTCCCCCTCACCCAGGCATAGTAGGTACCATATAGTAAGGAAAAAATAAAAAGTAGGATGCATGAAAAATATTGATATAGAATTACATTTAAAAAAGGATGAGCAGATGGCATAACTGTTATGTCTCTGGACTCCCACATGGCTGACCCAGGCTAGAGTCCTAGACCCAGCAGCTTGAAACTCACTCTAGGTAAGTTTGTGGGCATGTCCAAAATAATAAGAAAAGAATGGAGGAGAAAGGATTGCAGTGTGTCCATACCCTTGGGGTGGGAGGTGATATCTTGCTGTCTCTCTGTCTCTGTCTCTTTGGTGAGTGCATGCACCCTATAGCTAAATCTTCAAAAGAATTACATTAAAATGATAAAATATAGTAAAGATTGTATAAAAATAAGCGTTTGAGAGAGGCTTTTGATGCACAAAATGTATTATTTGCACTAAGCTCTTGAAAATGCAGTGCGGGAACCAGCATTAGCATAATGGCTATGTCACTGGACTCCCACGTAGTCGACCGCGGTTTGCATCCTGGACCCATGGGCTTAAAACTCACGCCGGGTGCGTGTGCGTGCGTGCCCAAGATCCCAAGAGGAGAATGGAGGAGAAGGGATTGCAGCATGACCATCCCCCCTGAGGGGTGATTTCTTGCTTTCTGTCTCTATGTCTCTCTCTGTCTGTCTGGCGAGCACACGCGCCCTATAGTGAAAACCTCTCCAAAAAAAAAGGAAAATGCAGCGTGATCCCTTATTTATTTAATCACCTAGAACTATAATAAGAGCACTATAACAATGAAACACTAATAAGTCTAGGACAAATTTGATAAAATTCATGTATAAAGACATTAAGGAATTTTATGCTATAATAAGTAAATGTATTATAATTGATATTATAATGATATTATAATTGATATTATAATGTATATTAAAATATACATTTGAATTGTGAAAAAATCATAATTATTCCTTAAATATTTCATTTAAACATATGTATAAATTCTCAAATAAAATATAAAAATACTGCCTAATATTTTGATTTAATTTTAAATTAACTATATTTTACTATTTAATAATATAATAACCAAAGAGCCTTAACCAAAATTATACACCTAAAATGATTCATTAAGTAAGTAATAGTTTGAAGGCATTCAAGACATCATAGTGAAAAGGATCCCAAAGTAAAATGCATGTTGACCTGCAAACCAGTTCAGGATCACTTCATTTTTCAATTACTGCTCTGCTTCCAGTCCTTCCTGGCTCCACAAATGACAACTATACCAAATTAGATGCACTCTCATAGACATGCCAAGCTCTTTCTGTCTGAATGGCCTCTTTGATCTTTTGGAAAAGCCTTTGGTGCTGACTCTCCCTCATCATAAACAATGTCATTCAGGACTCTGCACAAGCATTCTCTCATGCAAAAAGTCTTTGTCAACTCCTTCATGCAGTAAGTCACCCCACACTTCTTTACCCTCCTGAAATCCTATGCTCTTTTACTAAAGAGCAATTACCACTATGAATTATAATAACTTGTCTGCATATTTCTCTACTTTGTGCTCATGTATCTGAGGTTCTTAGTCAGAGAAGCCATTTTTAGCTGTTTCTAGAATATAACTTCAGAATACAGGGCACACTTCTATTTGCTGTATGATAGACAAAATGAAAAAGTTACTGCCATTTCCTGACCTTTGTATCGATGAATTTCTCTTAGCTTTCCCATCTCATTACCCAGTATAGATGCCCCTGCACCCTGACTCTTTCTTTTTATGCTTGCTATGGTTTAGAAAACAATTTACCCCTGAGTCATGTTTTGGAATTTGGTCCCAAAAGTAATGGATTTTGGAGATGCTGAGACCTTTAAGAATTGAGGCCTACTAAGCAGTGTTCTGATCATAGAGGAAGCTCCCTCATCAATGGACAAATGCATTCTTGTCAGATGGAGTGAGTTCTAGCTCTCATGAAAAGGGCTTAGTTCTTAGGAGAGGTTGTTGTAAGAATATGGCTACCCCAGGTCACTTGCTTCACATGTACCAGCCATCCTCTCTGCTTCTGTTGGCCATGCTGTGATGTAACACCAGAGACCAGACTAATGCCAGCCCCACACATTTGAACTTTCCAGCCACCAGAACTGTAAGCCAAAAATCCTTTATAAATCACCTAGAGTCTGGTATTTCTGTTAGAAACACAGTGGTGGACTAAGACAATGCTCCTGTTCTGCATGGTCTTTACTAAGTTATTTAACCTATAAGCGATTTACTTTCCTTAATTATGAAAAGGGGCATTATAATGGTATCTACTGGGACTAGTAGATGGCATAATGATTATGTCGTTGGACTCTAATGTATTCAACTGTGGTTTGAGTCCCAGACCTGGCAGCTTAAACTCATGCCAGGCACATGTGTATTCATGACCCAAATCCCTAGAGGAGAATGGAGGAGAATGGAGAAGGGACTGTGGTGTGGCCTTCCTCCCTGGGGAGTTATTTCTCACTTCCTGTCTCTCTGTCTCTCCAGGCAAGCATATATGCCCTATAGCAGGGCGGGGGTGTGAGTGGGGGGCTTGAAAAAACAGGTATTTACCACCAGCACTGAAAGGAGAATTAAGTATGGGTATAAGCTATGTAGAATGTAACTTCTTTTCCCCTTTTGGCTCTATTTCAATGTGATAACCCAAGGCCAGAATGCTTATCTCGGCAGCACAGATCATGACACATGGTGAGTCGCTGCTGCCGTGCCGAGGCGCACACAGGCACAATCACAGCAACATCCAGATGTAACTGGCTTGCCTGCCCTTCCTTCTCTCTTCCTTTTTTCCTTTTTGATTCAAGATGCAGACAGGATGGCTCATCTCTTTAATGCCAACATGAATCACAGTTTCTGGAATTCAATTAATGTTTGTTCAGTAAATGTGGAGTGAATGACTAAATGACTCGATAGACAATGTTTAAAGATATTCCAGCAGTACTGTGAAACAGAAAATGATTGCACAGCACTCCACAATTTTCAAAACATTTTGACAAACAATATTCAATTGCTACAACAACCCTGTAAAATAGAACCTTTAAGGATTATCAGCACTTTATCAAGGAGGAAACCATGGCTCAAAATACTGAAATACTTGCTCATGGCCACAAAAAGGCCAGTGTCAGCAGGCCAACCTAATTAATTTGTCTGTCTGGTGTCTGCCTGAGAAAAAGGTTATTACATTTTTAAGCTTCTTCATATGTTTTCCCAGGATTTCAATGAATTAGTAAAATTTGGGTTAAATATTAATGACCTAAATGATTATGACTAATAGTTATTCACAAACCAGTACCAGGACTAAGAAATTTTTTTGAGCTAAGGGAATGAGACAAAGAAATACATAATTATTCTGTTTATGAAAAATTAACACAGATTAAAAACTACTCATCAAATACTGCATAACTCATGTAGTGACAAGGTTTTATATATATATATGTAAATATAAATATATATATACATAATCTCTAGATTATATTTCAGAATTTCTTGCAAAATAATTTGCTTTTATCATATAGAAAATGAGATTGATTTTATACAAGAAGTATGAGATATAATCACCACTTTTTTCCCCTTAATACTGTGAAATTCCTGGTAAAAATTTTTTATTGGTACATTTCTTCTTACCAAAGTTTATGATTCACCTCTACTTAGAAATAGCAAGATTTGTCCCACTGTATTTACAGAAATGTTAGGGAAATGACATATAAAGATAGTAAATGACTTGTCCATGGTCACTAAACAATGTTTGACAAAATAAATTAATTTCATTGATTTCAATAAAAATTCACTTTCTATGTTAAATGAAAGTGTAATATTTGTGTAAGTGAATTCATATAATTCATTGTATTGTATAGATTCTAGTATTCATTTTGCCAATAACTGTTAAGTGACTAACATTAATAAGTCATTTAAAACTTTTTGGTCTCATTTCACACAGTCTAATCCAATCCATTAATCACTCAAATAAAAATTAGAGAGTTCTTCTGACAATCTTTGGCTTTCCATATATATCTGAATGCTTCCATATATATCAGAATGCTTACTTAACTGCCTAAACAACCAGTAAAAAATACAAAGTAAGCATCCTGTTAACTAAAAAAAAAAAAAAAAAAAACAGACATTTTTATCTTTGTATGATAAGAGTCTCAGAAAATTCAAACTGAAAAAAACGGCATTGCACTGAAGTAAACATAACATAATTTTCATATATTATTTTTTAATACTAAAAATTTAAAAACAAGCCCAGCATTTTGACTCAGAGAGAAAACTTTTCTAATAAAAAATTCGAACTTTTTCCATTTAGTTTTTCGGCCCTATAAGAATAAAACACATCTCAAAAATAATATATTTTGGAAAATATGAAAGCAAAACTACTGCTATGATACTTGAATGAAAGTAGTCTGCCATTAGGTCTACATATTGTCAACATAAAATTCATGGCAGAGGTTAATTGCTATGCCTTTCAGTTTGTCCTAGTGTCTTTTTTCTTGTTTATTTTATTAACCTTAGACTCATAAGATTAAGTCTTAATTAAATTATTCCAGGTAACTTTTTATATTAATTTCATTCTATTCTTAGAATACTAATGAAAAACTTAAATCTGTATTAGCAACATCAAAAAACAATAAAACAGGTAATAAGATCATTCCATATTAGAAGTTGAAATAGACTGTCAATTTCGAGGTATTGGAAAAATATAATCAGCAGGTTTTATATTAAGGTTAACATCACAGGGATGGTAAAGGAATACACAAATGTGCTGTTCACCAAATGCAGCCTTTGGCTATTGATAAGTACACTGTTCTAACATATATCATTACATCATTTTGATCTTTATTGAATTCTAGTATACCCTCATAAAAAAATCAACATTTCTATACCAAAAAAAAAAGAAAGAAAATTTCCTTTCACATCTGTCACTGAAAAAAACTAAAAATAATTCTGAAGTGGTTGTAACAGTTGACAAAAATTTACTGATAAGATCACTCAACTAATATTTATTGAGAAAGTACTGTATGCTTAATAGAATTTTATTAAGAGTGAAAAGAAAGGTGTTCAAAATTCATCACAAATCATGTATACAAAGGTAGAGCAGAGCTAGATCCAAGTACAGGTATATTATTAAAATTTCCCAAAGTGATTTTTATATATAGCCAGAGTTGAGAACTTTTGACTTCTCAGGATAAATAGTAAGCCATTTAGCATAGCATTCAAGGCTCTGCATATCCTGACCTAAGTCACTTTCTTCTTTGTGTACCTCAATCTCTCCCTATCCCCAACTGCTTACCAATTGCAATGCCCTAAATGCCATCATATGTGTTTCCCATGTCCTTGTACTTGATATTCCCTTTATCTAAAATAGTTGATAATCACCAGTCACCTGATCACCAGTGTAGCTACTCATGTGTCAACACTCAGCTCAAGCTTCACTTCCTGTACAAAGTCTTTCTTTTTTTTTTTTTTTTTTTAGAGAGTTTTTTTGTGCTCACCAGAGACACAGAGAGACAGAAAGTGAGAAATCACCCCCAGGGGGATGGCCATGCCACAATCCCCTCTCCTCTCAGGATTTTACTTATGCATGTTCATGTGCCCACTATGTTTCACGCCACTGGCTCCAGGACTCAAACCAAGGTTGCTCATGTGGGAATCTGGCAACACAATCATTACATCATCTGCTGGTCCCATAGAAAGTCTTTTTTGATGCCTGAAAGTAGGTATGCTCGCCCCTTCTCTGGAAGCCTTTGGTGACTTACACACATTTCCATCACTATTTCTACAACATTTACCTCCAGGTGCATGACTGCCTCTTCCCATTAGACACTAGATTTATGGAGGATCAAGGCTATGGTTACTCATATCTGTATCCCTAATATGTATCCCTAATACATTTAATACATATAGTAAATTTCAAAGTTTTGATTGTTAAATCTACAGGTCACTTCCTAGCTTGCAACCTTGAGCAAAGCTAGTGTTTATGCCATAGTTTCTTCAGTTGTTGAACTGGAATAAATATTGTGACCTACATCTTAGTTTGAATGTGAGAACTGAGTAAAATAATGTGCTAGAGGGTTTAAAACATAGTGATAAGTTCATTAAGGGTGGCAATTATATTATTGTGATTGTCATTGTGTGGCCAGGTACTTCTAAATATATTTCATCCACAAATCCTCCAAACAAAAATGAATAGTGTAATATTTTTAATTCTTTAGATAATTAAAGCAAAGTCAAGCCATTTTCTAAGAAATTCTTAGTGAGACACAGGATTGGGATTCAGTCCCAGGCCTATTTGATTATGCAACTCCTAACACAGTAAAAATTAAAAGAAATTTAACATATTAAGAGATACAAATGAAATACCTTACTGACCAAACTTAAACAGTAAGTTATCTTTGCTTTATACATTTCTCCACTGAATCCAAGCAGAAAGCTTATCTTTAATCACTTCTTAGAGATGAAATGAAAACTAAATCCTGGCTTCTAGGATTTTTTACCTTTCTGTCTTTGGCAATTCAGAGCAACTCTGATATCTCAAGCTTATTATTGCCTATAATATTTAAACGTAAGGTATCAGAATACCTTCTAAGTACTTAATACTTATTACTAACTCTCCTTTGTCAATTTACCTTTCATCCTATTTATTTTCAAATACAAGACCCCTAGGTTATATGTGAATTTTAGCTTATTCTACAGCTGTCAGTTTTAGCTAGAAAAAGCCATGGACAGAAGACCACAAAGATTCTCCATCACATGTGTGTGTTTAACAAGAATCCTATTTTTCTCCTACATTTGCTCCTGCTTAATGTGCCAGTATTCAAAGCTTTGATTTATGGAAGTTATATCCTCTATGAACTGAGATATATGCAAATAGTCATCAACCAAACAGAAGTCATAGAGATTTTCCTTAAAATTTGTTTAAATTTGGGACTAGAGGTTAGCATAATGGCTATGTCGCTGGACTCCCATGTAGTCGACCACGGTTCAAGTCCTGGACCCGATGGCTTAAATTCATGCCATGCGCACATGTGTGCGTGCCCAAGATCCCCAGAAGAAAATGGAGAAGGGATTGTGGCATGGCCATGCCCCCTGGGGGGTGATTTCTCACTTTCTGTCTCTCTGTCTCTGTCTTTTGGGCAAGCACATGCAACCTATAGCAAAATCCTCTCCCCCTGAAAAAAAAAAAATAAGGCTTAGATTTCATTGATTTTGTTCTACAAGAATCTGTTTAATTAACTTATTTATTTTGAGAAAGATTTCTACTATAGGGCACATGTGCTCTCGGGAGAGACAGAGAGACAGAAAGTGAGAAACAACCCCCTCCCCGAGGAGGGATGGCCATGTCACAATCCCTTCTCCTCCATTCTCTTCTCGGGATTTTAGGCACACATGCACACATGCCCCACATTACGTTTAAGCTGCTGTGTCCAGGACTCAAACCACAGTCAAGTATATGGGAGTTCAGCAACATAACTATTATGAAATCTCCTGGTCCAGAAATCAATTTTTTATTAAAGATTTATTTATTTAATTCCTTTTTGTTATTGTTGCTTTTTAATTTAAGCAGGGAGAGAGAAAGGTAGCACAAGGAAGCAAGCTTCCGGGTCTGGAATTCAAACCATGGTCAGCCATAAGGGAATAAGTACCTTTACTCACCATGCCATCTACCTGCCCCTCAACTTATTTTTCAAAGCCTAACAGTTATGCTTGAAGCTGTATTTTGTAGCATAAATTTTCTCATATTCAACACACAAATCATAAAGACTACAATACTGTACAATTATTTTTGACATGATATAATTCTATTTAAGTGTTCAAAATATGTAAATCTATATATAGAGAAAGTGAATTAGTGTTTTCCAGAAGCTAGGAAAAGAGAAAAACAAGGAGAAGGTACAAAGGACTATTGGGTTCTGTTTGGGGGATGATTAAAATAATGCTGGTGATTGTACAATCTTTCGAATGCACTGAAAATTTTTTTGAATTATTAACATAATAATTGTACATATTTGTGATGGCACAATGTTATTATTTTTTTGAGAGATTTTTTTTTTTTTTTTTTTTTTTTGCTATAGGGCGCGTGTGCATGCCAGGAAGACAGAGAGAGACAGAGAGACAGAAAGTGAGAAATCACCCCACCCCAGGGATGGCCACGCTGCAATCCCTTCTCCCTGGGATGGTCACACAGCAATCCCTTCTCCTCCATTCTCCTCTCAGGATCTAGGGCACGCATGCACACACGCCCAGCGTGAATTTAAGCCACCGGGCTGGGACTCGAACCACAGTTGACTACATGGGAGTACAGTGACACAGCCATTATGCTAACTGCTGGTCCCCATCAGCACAATGTTATTTATCATTACAAGAATATAATATATAATAATGAAACCAGGGTAATTAGTATAAACCATTTACCACCACTTCATGTTGGGAATATTCAAAATACTCATTTTTAACTACTCTGAGATTTATAATATTTTGCTGTTAACTTTTTTTTCCTTGCTATATTTTAAACTAGAAATGATTTCCACATATATCTGTAATTTCATTTC
>NW_006209696.1:1488075-1490498 GCF_000334495.1 Tupaia belangeri chinensis
CCCTACATACCTCCCACCACACACATCCTTCCTGCCCCTAGTAGTAATTCTTCATCCCCCTATTTTCATGGAAGTCTTTTTTAAATGTCCACATATGAAGGAGCACATGTATTTTTCTCTCTGTGTCTCACATATTTCACTTAACGTTATGTTCCCTAGTCTTACCCATTTAAATGACAGGAATCCATCCCTTTAAATGATGGAGTGGTATTCCACTGTGTGAATTGTATACACAAAATATTGTCTTCATCACTTTGTCTGTTGATGAACACTTAACGTTGATTCTGTTCTTTGGCCATGGTGAATAGCCCTGCAATAAACCCTGGGATGCAGATAACTTTGCAACACACTAACTTACTTTCCTATGAATGTACACTCAGTAGTGAGACTGCTAAATTATATGGCAGTTCTATTAGTTTTCTGAGGATCCTCCATACTGTTTTCCATAATGACTGTACTAATTTATATTCCCACCAACATTTTAAAAAAGTGCCCTTTTCTCTGTACCCTTGCCAACATTTTTTTTCTCTTTTTATTTATAGCCATTCTACTTGGCTAGAGGTGCTATCTTATTGTGATTTTGATTTGTATTTCCCTAAGTGACCATTTCTCATATGTTTGTTGGCCATTTGTATGTCTTCTTTTGAGAACTATTAAGACTTTAATAAAGAGAAATAATATGTAAACGTAGTATCTTTGCCTCTTAATATTCTAAGAGTCACTTAAAATTCTCTTTCCCATTTAGAAAGTTCACAGATCTAACAGGCTTATAGCCTGTTTTCTTTTTCCTCTGTGGTTACTAATTTGCTCCATCAGTCTGGCCAAGTAGCTTAATGTTCATACAAATTTTACCAGTAAAAAATGAACACTAATTTATGCTTCTTACTTACCTTAGTCATAAAAAAGATAAAGTGGTAGAATTAAATTAATACATGCAGTTGAAAAGCATTTGGTCTTTTTCTTTATTTTTTCCTTGTATGATGAATCCTCTATCAATTGGAGATACATTTTTATACATGCACTAATGGGAGAGTCTACAGAGTATAAAACATGTTTGAGTTTTTTAGAGAAATAGCCTCTGTAAGCACAAAGACCTGACACTATCCATTTATTCTGAACTTAAATTAGAACTGATGTCCCTAATAACTACAATCTCAAGCAAGTTATATTGGGAGTACTTAATGTAACATGATCTGAAATATAGTAGAAAAAGTAAAAATGTACACACTTAAATTTCTAGTTCTTTTCATTATAGCACTGAAATGAGATACTCAGAATGTTGTGACCTACAGCACTATAGGAAAAAAAGAACTTATGTTTATAGAGCCAATGGCATAGAGTTTTTGGAGTTTATGTGTATGTTTGTGTGTATACATGTACAAGCACACGTGTAGTCAGAATGCATAAGGCCAGTATATAAATAACTGCCTTAAAGGTTATAAGAACTATAGTAATAGTTATGTAACCAATTTTTAAAATTCTGAACAAAATTTAGCCACTCAAACTTTATATACAGTATTTATTTCATATATATTCCCATTTCCTGTGTAGGATACTCATAAGCATTTACTACATAATTTCAACCTTCAAATCACAATACTGAAGAGAACAAGGTGACCGGAGCAGGGATTTCTCCTTTCTCCACTTGAGATTGGAAGCTGGCTTTTACACTCTCATATATGATCACATACAGTCACGTGTAATGTAACAATGAGGATATGTTCTGAGAAAGGCAGTAGAGGGTCATTTTGCATTTGTGTGAACATCATACAGTGTACTTGCAGAAACCTAGGCAGCATAGCCTACCACACAACTAAGTTACATGGTATAGAATATTATAATCGTATGAGACCAATGTTTTACGCAGTTTATCATTGGCAGAAACTCTGTGATGTGGTGCAGGATTATACATAATTTTAAGCAGCAGTACTCATGGACTGTTAGATACCAAAATGTTTTAAAATTATCAGTAGTTTCTAAGAATCAGAGAGCAAGCAAATGACCTTATGATTTTCCCTCTGGACTTACAGAGAATACCCCGCTCCTAATACAGATATTTCTAGTATGAGTATATCCGAAAGGCAGCATCATATAGTTGCTGAGAAAACAGACTTTTGATAGGAACCAAACTGCCTGGAGTTCAAATTTTGAATCTGCTTGTCACTATGTGATCCAATAGCAATTCTTTTCTTCTTTTCTCCATATTTCAGTTATTTCATCTGTAAAAGGGGATGCTTACATATAATTGTATTTCTAACTCTCTGTATTAAGTGGCATTATTTCTTTTCCTTCAAAAGTTTCCAAATGTAAAACCAAGGATCCCTCTACACTTCCATCTTTTTTTTGTTTTTTAAACATTTTTCCTATAGGGTGCATGCACTCACTGGAAAGAGAGAAAGAGTGAGCAAGAGAAAGAGAAAGTG
>NW_006209696.1:1490515-1508359 GCF_000334495.1 Tupaia belangeri chinensis
GGGAAAGATCAATAACCCTCCTGGGGGATAGTCATGCAACAATACCTTCCCCTCCATTTTCTTTTCAGTATCTTGGATATGAAGGCACACAAACACCTAGAATGATTTTCACAGTGCCAAGTTCAGGACTCAAACCCTGCAGCCAGTCATGTGGGATCCAGCCACCTTAAGTCACCTGCTGGGCCTCAATCTTTTTTTTTTTTTTTTAATTAAATGGGAACTTTTATTACTTTAAGGAAAAAAAAAATTCTTGGTAAACAAATGACACTCAGTAGCCTTAGGTCACGGGTGAGATATTTGGTCTGTGTGCCTATATCTGAAGCTTTGCTTATGAGATGATGTAGAGATCTATTTCCTGACCCTAGTGACTCCAACCTGTATGCATAAGTTACTTTTTTTTTTTTTTGGACAATTTCTCTAGATCTGGAATTTTTGCCATGCATAAGTGGAAACTTAATTGTTAGTGATGGCATGTGATCAGAATGAATCCTCTAGGTGCTAAAAATCAGGAACGATGAGGTCAGTACTCTGTTGGATATCAGGGGAGGCGGTCTAGGTGGGTGTCACTGCAAAATGTATAGGGAATCTCAGCATGTGGAGCTGTGCAGGTGTTGGGGAATGAGACAGAGGTGATCACCCAGGATAACAGAGATGGAGACAAACATAGCCCTGCTCCTTCACTTTTTTTTTTAATCTATTTTATTTTTGGCTGGAAATTACAGTCAAATCCCTGATTCAGGTGGGCAAGCCATTCTTCGAATTCACTAGGTGACACTAATGTGTGTGTGTGAAGCATATGAAACAGAATTTCACACTGTTAAAGCCTGTACTTTTCCTTTTTCATCTCTAAAATCCACCTCCTATACATTTGAACTATATTTCCTGATAAGGGTAGAGCACAAATAGTAAACACATAGGAAGCTTTGTCTCTTTTTCTTTGATTTATTTGCCTTCTGTAAACTTTCTGTAGTGATGCCGTCATGCTAGATAGAGCCATGTTACTTCCCCTGAAGGGATTCCAAACTCATTTTCAGGCCAGAAGGGAACAGAATTCCTGACCCAGCTGCTGTTCTAGATGGCTTATACAATAGGGCAAAGTTCTTGCAGAACCCCACCTAAACTGGTATCTTCAGGATTTTTTTTTACCCTTAGTTTTAAATGTTTGGTGTTTTTTTTCCTCAGGTGGTTTTTATTCCTATTTCCTAGGTTCTTTTTTTTTTGTTTCTCTAGTATATATCAGACTCATGAAGTTTTTGAGGTGAAGATGGTGGGAGTGGAAGTTAACAACACAGCCACAAAAACAATCTCAAATAGAACAGTAACTGTCATCATTTTTAAATTTGTCTTCTTAGACCTCTTCAGTCATCTCAGAATTTCCACCAGTCTCTTCCCCTTGCAAGCCTTCTTTCCTTGTCACTGTCATCTTTCTTCCCCTACTTATCTCACATGGAAATTTGGGAAGCCTGCTGGAAAACATTCCTTAGGTCCAGTCCATGTCTAGGCCTGGTGGTTAAGGAGGCTGGAACCCACACGGCTGACTTGGCGGTCTGAGTCCCTGACACAGCAGCTTATAAAAAACATGCCAGGCATGTGTGCATATATGCCTCAACTCCCAGTAAGAGTGGAAAAGGGATTATAATGTGACCCTTGCCTAGGAGGGTGATTTCTCACTTCCTCTCTCTCTTCTCTTCTCCTTCTCTCTCTTTCTCTCTCTATTTCTTTCTACAGCAAGTACACACACCCTATACCAAACATACCCCATAAAACTGTGAAGTCTCTCAAATACATTATACACTGAGGAATGAAGGCTAGGAAAGGAAACTTCCTTGCCTTCTCATGGAGCATCATCCTCAATTCTTATTCAGATGCCCAACCCTTGTTCTACTGCTTTCTAGCTTTTTTCCAATCAAGAAGTTTCTCAGAGCTTAATATTAAATGACTATATATGTGTATCAGGTCAAGATCAGTTCACAACTGCAGTAAAGCCATGTGCACTTCTTTTGTGTCAGCCTCATTCTTTGTAGTAAATGCACCTCTGAGGCTTAATAAGCCTACCTTCCCAGTTTTCTGTCTTCCACCTTAACTAGATGGGTGTCAGCCATTCCTGTTCATGTGGAAATAAGGTAAGTGATTTGGGTTAACTAATATTGAATAAATCGGAAGGCAAGAAACCCCACTTAAAAGTTCCATCAACTGTAATTCTACAGACTACCTTTTGTCAGAGAGCTTATCATGTGTATACGAAATACCTATACAGTGACTGGAAAATGGGTATTATATTTCCCAGTTGCCTATTAATCAATGTGTACATGATTCTTCAGGAGTACCCTTCAGAAAGAGAAAAATAAAAATGGAAAAACTTGAGAACTGAAGCCTCTCTTGCTATCCAAGAAATAAGCATAATTAAATTACAACTTAGGGAAAATACTTGGAATTAACATAACAAATGAAAGTGGTATATAAAGTACTCAGCTACAACAAAAGCAAAACCCATAATCATTCCAGTTTAAGAACTACTGAAGATAAATTAAAAATATTCAATTCACATAAAATATTCCCTCCTTTCACACTGGAATAAACTAAGTTCATGTTTTAAATCAGAAAAGGAGAGCAACTGCACTGAAAAGGATAATTTTGGACTTACATCAGTGACAAATATATCAGAGAAAGCGGTGATTTTTCTTTAGTTTTATGGTACCATTTAAGTTTCCTGAGTTCTGGTAGGTACCACATCAAGAGTGGACTTCCAACCAAACTAAAGGTGAATTTGGAGAAGGGCCTCCACATCATAACGAGTGCTGTATGTATGTAGGAAGGTGTACATAAAATCATAATCTTTGAGAACTAAGGTATCAAAACTGAATATCTCCTATCCTGTAAAGTCTAGTTATAAGTCAGATTCTGACAGCCTAAGTAAACAATGTACTGTAAGAGAAGAGAAAATAAGGATTTATGATACATACTCTAACACAAAATAAAAAATAATTTATACGACATAGCAATTAGTAATCATATTTCAGGTATAGTGCAATGATTAAAGAAGACTATTAATTTAACTTTATAAAAATATTTATTTTCGTAATTTAGAAATGATGCCTGCACCAGGGTTTTATAATAATGACAAACCTAGCTGTATGCAAAACAATCAGTAATTCATTAGCTTTATCAGCAGATCTATAATGTTTTTTTTTTCCAATTAATCAATTATTTAAAGTCCATCAGGCTTATCAAAAGATCTGGAATTATTTTAATTATTTCCAAAAATATAATATCCATTATGGGAAAGGGAGACATATCATAAAATGTTTGATTTAAAAATAGTAGTAGTATTGGGGCCGGCAAGTGGCATGGTGGTTAAAGGCGCTGGATTCCCACATGGCCGACCACGGTTCAAGTCTCGGACGTGGAGCCTTGCTTTCTCACTTCCTCTTTCTCTCTCTGTGTCTCTCTGATCAAACTGGAAAATAATAACGATATAATAATAAATTAAGTTAAATATATAAAAAAGTAGTATTATTGTAATGTAGAAACTAGATTGTTAGTTTTCAGTGCTTTTTGACATTCTAAATGTACAAATCTAAATGTCAACAGCTAACCATGGGTAATCTGCTATTGATTTTTCTGTTTAAAAATATCAAGTTCTGGCAGCAATTTTCACATCTATGTGCTTCTAAAGGCACATTTTTCAAATACAAAATAGGGGATCTATCAAACAGTAATTTAACTAATTTCTAAAGATAAATACAAAATAATGATGGTGATTTCAAAACTCTGAAGCACAGCTAAAAACAAATATTTAGTAAATTTGGGAAAGGGAAAATTAAAATTAAACAGAAATAACATGTTAGATAGCAAGTAAATATTTGAAGAAACATTTTAAACTGCATATAATGTAATCATACCATCATTATCATCGTGCATTCCTCTGAAGGTAAAATTATCCATGGATAAAGCCACATATAATTTATTAAAATTTAGAATTGCCACTATATTTTTAAAGACAGCTTCCATCATTAAACATAATTCTCTTTTTCTTTTTTTTTTAAGTTTTAAAAATTTATTTTTTTATTTTTATTTTTTTGACATGGGGTGCATGTGCTCTCCAGAGTGTTAGAGAGAGACAGAGAGAAGGAAAGTGAGAAATCACCTCCCAGGGGGGATGGCCATGCCCCAAGAACTTCATTTTCCTCCTGGGATCATGTGGACACATATGTCCCCAGTCTTTTTTTTCAAGCCACAGCATCCTGGACTTGAATCCTGAGGTCAGCCATATGACACTGGTACCTTAATCACTGCCACCTGATGGCCCAAACAACACTGTTTTTAAATAAAGATAAAACAACAAAAAAGTCAAGTTATACCATTTATAAGTTCTTTGCTCAGTCTAAGGCATTACTCACTTGACTATTTTTTAGTTTAGATGAAATACATGTTTTAATATTTAAATGCTGGAAAACAAACTCAAACTTAGATAAACCTTAAAATTTTCAGACCAAAAAAAAAAAAAAAAGAGTGAGAGAGAGAGAGGTTTTTGCTATAGGACATGTTTGCTCACCAGAAAGACAGAGAGACAGAAAGTGAGAAATCACCCCCCAGGGGGGATGGACACACCACAATACCTTCTCCTTCATTCTCCTCTTGGGATCTTGGGCACGCACACACGCACACACACGCACCCAGTGTGAGTTTTAAGTCACTGGGTCCACGACTTGAACCAGCAACATAGCCATTGCAACAACTGCTATTTCCAAAAATATTTTTATATATTCATAATGTTAAATGTGAGACTCATTTCCTAATGCCAAGTGCATAAATTCAATTTTATAACACTGTCCTTGGGTGGCAGATCTTATTTCAGATAGTCACAGAAAGCAAAATATTGGTCAGGACCAATATTTTGAATTAATATTTATTCCTATTATCTCTATATATAATATAAATAGATCTTTAAGTCAATATTTTCATCTCTGTACACAATAATTCACAGATGGAAACTTAACTAGAGAACAGCTAAATGCATAATACTATGATATATAAATTAATGTTTTAATTATTCAGACATGAAAGAGCCTCATCAAATAAATCTTAAGCTCTTAGAAGCTGGGAACAGTGGCTGGGCTCTGTATTTCCTATGACCAGAACAGTGAAAAAATACTGAGTGTAAATATATTTTATTTATAAATTGGGTGAATATATTTTTTTCAGTATGAGAATGATATAAAAATGTTTATGAATAAACCATACAGAATAAGAACTGAAGTGTGTATATTTAAGTAGTAGCATAAAAAAAATCAAGAAACCAAAATTGCAAAGGTAACTACAGACATACAGAAATAAAGAAGTATTTAAGAAACTTTTAGTAGGACCAGCAGATGGTTTAATGGTTCCATTGCTGGACTCCCACTAAGCTGACCATTGAGTCTCAGACCTGGTGGCTTAAAACTCACACCAGGTGCATGTGTACCCAAGAGCAGAATGGAGAAGAAGGGACCATGGGTTGGGCATCCCCCATGGGGAATGATTTCTTGCTTTCTGTCTGTCTCTCCTGCAAGCGCATGTGACCTAGAGCAAAAATTTCTAAGAGAGAAAAAAAAAAAATAGGAATACAGGGCCAGCAGGTGGTGTGGTAGTTAAGGAATGGACTCCCACATATCCAACTGCCCTATAGCAAAAAATCTTAAAAAACCAAAAACATAGTAAAAACATACTAACATTTTCATCTGATTTTAAGGTTCATTAAAATATTTTTTGGGGAAAAAAGAGACCATTTAACTTTAATAAGTCTTTAAAACTTTAGAACACTATCCTTTGAAATAAATGCTTAAATTTTAGCTGCATATTTCTAGGTATTAGGGTTCCTGGAAAATCTATAAAACAATACATCCATAAATAGATTCCCGGTCATGAACTAGTGAATATTATAAAATTTCTTCACATGTGTAATTCTTATTAAACAAACTAGCAAACATATGTTTTAATAAACTGGATGAACAACATTTTTTCCTAATCTATGAAATGATGCTATTATATTATGCTCAAATATAGTATCATAAAAATAACAATAAAATGGGACTGTGTTAATTTTTACTTACTTTTAATCTATGTTGAGCAATATTTTATACCAACAACATATACTTTCAAAGATTTTTGGACTCCTTTTCAGATAAAAATTAAGATTTCCCTTCCAACTTTTCCCTCATTAAATTGAGCATATAAAATATCCAGGTGGTAGCAAACTTCCCTCATTAAGTGTTCTAGTATTTTAGTATTCTAAAATGTTCCTGGGTTTTATTGTCCTTTGTTGTTGTTGCTGTTGTTGTTAAGGCATTATGCTGATTGCTAACAAGTGGACCAATGCATAGATTTTTATATTATTTAAGAATTGATGCAACTCTTTCATGATTTTGTGCAATGGAATCTGTCTGCTTTGCTATTTCTTGTCACACCTAGTGGCAACTACTAATTATTTTCACTTGCATTCACAAGACAGATATTATTTAAGTATGCTTTAACTACAAAGAAAGAGTAGAAGCATTTTCCAATATAAAGAAAAAAAATTACCTAGGATTCTTTGTTATCAATAGGCACCTCTATATTTGCAGAGATCAAAGAATCCAGACCAGAGAAATACTGAATATATATAAATTGAAAGAATACTTAACCATTAGCCTCCCTTTAAAAATAATGCCAGGATTCAATTTTTTTTCTTACCTCTATTTTTCTTTAATCTTTGGTATGTTTATAGCTATTCAGCTACTGCATTATATTTAAAAATCAATTTCACTTGTGTGTGGTATCAATTCTTAGAATACCTTATTTATTGCCCTCCAGATAAAGTCTCTAATTACACATTTGCTTTCAATTACCTTTAACAATATTACAGTATCATAGCAACATGAAGAACAATATTTATTTATTTAGAAGTAAAAATCAAGGTGCCATTAAGATATAATTCAACTTAAATCTGGGAACGATCACTCTAATTATCCTTAGATAATTCTTACTCCGAATATATAGTAATTGAATGTTTGCTGATTTCCTAGTGCAGAAAATTTTATTAAGTTGGTTTAAAAATTTATTAACTTATTCTAAATATAATTACCATAGATAGGCAGATAAATATATATTTAAAATTTTTTCCATAGGGCACAAGCACTTGCCAGTGTCAGAAAAAGTAAAATGTGAGAAATTATCCCCCAGGGGATATAACCACATGGAAATTCCTTCTCCTCCACTCTCCTCTCAGGATTTTGAGCACTCATGCACACACACCTGACATGATTTTCATGCTGAGGGGTCTGGGCCTCAAACCGTAAGTCTGTCATGTAGGATACAGCTACCTTAACCATATGCTATCTGCTAGCCCATACTTTTCTAAACAAGGTGTAATTCTTATATTAAAGTGCTGGCTCTGGGAACCAGCAGTTAGTGTAATGGCTAAGTCGCTGGACTCCCACTTAGTCGACCGCGGTTCGCGTCCCGGAACCGGTGGCTTAAAACTCACGCCGGGCGCATGTGTGTGCGTGCCCAAGATCCCGAGAGGAGAATGGAGGAGAAGGGATTGCGGCGTGACCATCCCCCCTGGGGGGTGATTTCTCGCTTTCTGTCTCTATGTCTCTCTCTGTCTGTCTGGCAAGCGCACATGCCCTATAGCGAAAATCTCTCAAAAAAAAAAAAAAAGTGCTGGCTCAGCCTGCTAACACAGTTGGTAGCAAACTGGAATTCAGTGCTAAAAGCTACATGGCTAACTGCAGGTTCAGATCCCCAGGTTGGCCTGAAAATTTGCCAGGCATGTGTGCCAATGACTGTGACAAGCTGGAGGCCTGGGGAAAGGGCTGGCAATGTGATAACAGGATGCTTTTCTCTCTCTTTCTCTCATATGTGCACACTCGTTCTCTGTCCTGTAGAAAACTAATTTTTTTAAAAAAGCAAGTGCTTTTCTTAATTCAAGATGCTATAATCTACAGTTTACGCTTGTGTTTCACGTTATCACAAACCATCTGTATCATAATACAGTACAGTCATCTGAAAGTCAAAAGTTACTCTACTATTGGTAAATCAACATAACAAAAACTGTATATGTAAGTACTTATATATATTGCCACTTTTTATCAGAACCAGATATTCACAAGGATAGCTAACATTACAAAAGTAAAAAAAAAAAAAAAATTAAATAGTTCTACCTTCTTAACATCTCTTTCAAGGTGATGTTATCTCACATCTCCTACAATTAAAAGTATGGTATATACACCTGAAGTTATGAAATGTAGAGCAATGAATTTGCTATTGTAACACCAAGCACAGGTCACCAAATAGGTCAACAACTAGCTAGAGGACCCAGCAATTTTCTGGGAAAGCAGCAACTTTTTTTTATTTTTTTTTGTTTTAGAGATTTTCACTGTAGGGCGCGTGCACTCGTCAGACAGAGAGAGACATAGAGACAGAAAGCGAGAAATCAACCCCCCAGGGGGGATGGTCACGCCGCAATCTCTTCTCCTCCATTCTCCTCTCGGGATCTTGGGCATACACGCACACGCGCCCGGCGTGAGTTTTAAGCCACCGGGTCCAGGACACGAACCGCGGTTGACTACGTGGGAGTCCAGCGACATAGCCATTACGCTAACTGCTGGTTCGCAAGCAGCAACATATTTTTCAAGACATGGACATAAAGCACATACTTTCATATGAATACTTGTTCCAAAGCTCAGTTAAAACATATGCTCACTGCTATATGAAACAGGAAAAATCATCATCAACACGAATTATATTCTAATAATTAATCCAGCTAAAATAAACATTCCAGAATAGGAAGCCTAATAGCCTTTGAACAAAATCTCACTTCACATGTCGGTCCATAACAAGCCATAAAATGTGTGAAATTCCTGTTTCCATACACAAAAATATGTTAGCAAAATGCATATTTATACATTTTATTTTCATATAATTAAATAGAACATCCACTGATCCATAAAACTAACATTAGAAGATTCTTATGAGGCCATTTACAAATAGAACACATTAAAAAATAGCATTTCTTTACTTCCTTTTCTTTTGTGCAATCTCATTTACTGTAACATTCTTCAGCCTATGACTAGCTGATGGCATAACTCCCACATAGTTGACCCTCGGTTTGAGTCCCAAACCCAATGGCTTGAAACACACCAGGTGCATGTGTATGCATGTCCAAACACCCAACAGGAGAATGGAGGTGAAGGGATTAGAGCACGGCTATCACCTGTGGGGAGTGATTTCTCACTACTGTCTCTCAGTCTCTGTCTTTCTGGCAAGTGCACACTCCCTATAGCCAAATCTTTCTCTGAAAAAAAATTCTTCATCTTCGAACCAGCAGTTAGTGTAATGGCTATGTCGCTGGACTCTCACGTAGTCGACCGCGGTTCGTGTCCCGGACCGGGTGGCTTAAAACTCATGCCAGGCGCGTGCGCGTGCATGCCCAAGATCCCAAGAGGAGAATGGAGGAGAAGGGATTGCGGCGTGACCATCCCCCCTGGAGGGTGATTTCTCGCTTTCTGTCTCTCTGTCTCTCTCTGTCTGTCTGGAGAGCACACGTGCCCTATAACGAAAACCTCTCCAAAAAAAAATTCTTCATCTTGGCGGGACCAGCAGGTGGCGTGGTGGCTAAGGCACTGGACCCTCCCACATGACCAACCAGGCTTCAAGTCCTGAATCTGGTGGCTTGCTTTCTCACTTCCTCTCTCTCTCACTCTCAACCTCTGTCCCTCTCTGGTCAAATTAAAAAATAAATGAATGAATAAATAAATTAAATTATTAAAAAAATTCATCTTGTTAAAATCATCAGATAATGAAGAGTATATATCAATTAAAGATTACCAGAGCAGAGATTCTAGAGAACAGATACTGAGTTCAATAACATAGCCTTAGTACTTAGCATAATGCCTGATGTTAGTACATGGTTACTGAGTGACTTATATTCTTAACTCTGAGACAAAATAGAATAAAACAGATACTACTTCAAATTAATAGTACATAAATATGTTATATTATTAAGGTCGATCATTAGTTTTGGTACCTATTTTCATATAACAAGTATGTTTTTAAAACTTTTAAACATGATTATGTATTTGATTTTGAGAAAATAGACATATTTCTTGTTAGATCTGGATCAGACCAGAAACCCTTCAATGGATCACATATTTTGGAAGAGAAAGTTATTCTTGAAGCCTTATTTATGCAAGTACACTGCCTTGCATATAACAGGCTTTCAATCAATGTTCACAGAATTAATTATTTTATTTAGCTTTAGAATGTTTATATTTAAAAACTGAAATTTTATATATGAAATCATAATGTTTACTGAAAGGGAATAACTGTAAAAAATAGTATTTCTGCAACATTCTAAAGGACTATCATCAAATTTAAGATTTATTATGTTTAAATATATACTTAGGAATATTTAGAAATGTTTAAATGAAGTATCTGCAGAGATCAAGATTTCTAAACATATACTAAATATACATGTGTGTTAATTTAGGAATTTTCATGCTTCTGTATAGTTAGTAATTATTTTCATAGAATATTCTTAAATGTCTACCTAAAGTCATGGGTAATTAACTGAGCTTAACATTTCTTAACTGAAAGTCTAAGTTTCTCCCCCTGCTCCTTCCCTGAAGAATATATCCTGACATCTAATTTGCTAGGACTCATAAACTTTCTGAACATTGATTTGTTTCTCTTTATTTAAATAAAAAAACCCAGAAAACTAATAAAAATATATGAAAACACTTCCATTTTATTTACTTAAAAAAAACCAGAAAACTAATGGAAATATATGAAAACACTTCCATTTTATTTACCCTATCACTTAGAATTTGTTTTAAATAACAAAAACATAACAAGCAATAAATAAATGGGTATATATGTCAAATCTTTAAATATTGCTCTTTAGTTCCCAAAAACTAAACTCTGAAGGATTACTGTATTTCTTTATGAAAATATATCTACCTAGTGATGCCACTAGCCACTCTTAAAATAAAATTATGGAAACTTATCCAGTTAGAAAAGCAACCATGGCATTGTTGATCCAAACTGAGTGTATATTGAGTACAATGATTTGAAATAAAATTGTACTGTTAAAGTTATGTTTTAAATCATAGGTTGAACTGAATAAAGTGAGAAATAACTATCTCACCATTGCTATATATTTTTGTTCTATCCTATACCCTGTCACTTAGCAATAATTAAACAACAAGGACTTTTTGTTTGTTTGTTTGTTTGTTTTAAGAGAAATATTTTTTTTTTTCTATAGGGCATGTGCACTCGCTGGAAAGACAGAAATACAAAGCAAGAAATCACTCCCCCACTCAGGGGGAATAGCCACACCACAATCCCTTCTCCTCCAGTCTCATCTTGGAATCTGGGGCATGCACACATACCCACCCAGTGTGAGTTCTAAGTGCCCAGGTCCAGAACTCAAACTGTGGTCAACTATGTGTGAGTTCCACAATATAACCATTACTCCATCTGCTGGTCTTAACAACAACGACATTTTAATAGAGAATAATGGTACATTTTCTTGGGCTCTGTAAAAAGAACATGGTGAGAATGTTGGCTATCTACATTTATTTCTCAGTAAATATAAAAAAGTCTCATAAATTTTACTTCCAAAATATGAGAGGATTTCAAAAAGTTTGTGGAAAAATTATATGACAATACAAGTTTGTTGAAAAAAATGAAATTCACATATGAATTTTTCATAATATAGCTTCTATGATCTTTCTTTTTAAAAAGAATTATTTTATTTGACCTCCTAATATATTTATTTTTAATTTGACCAGAGAGGGACAGTGTTCTTCTGTGTGTGTGTGTGTGTGTGTGTGAGAGAGAGAGAGAGAGAGAAAGTGAGAAAGTAAGTTGCCAGGTCTGGGACTCAAACTATGGTCAGCCATGAGGGAGTCACATGTCGGCCCCCTATGATCTTTCTGCAAACCTTTTGTATATCTCAAATCCACTGCTATCTCTCTATCTCTTCAAACACTGTTCTAGGCCAACATAACTCTTTTGGACAACTACAACAGACTCATAATTCTACTCACTACTTCTAGTCATCGCTTTGTTCACTAGCCATAGCACTTCTAAAATGTCAATTGGTTCATTTTACTCAGTAGGTTAATATTTTCCTGCAGCTTTTTGTTTTACCTGGAATTATTTAAAAATTCTGTTCTTCATGGCTTTTTCTATCCCCTGGAGTCTAGTTCAAACCTTTTTTTTTGCTTAATTCCAAGCACACTAGACTTAGTTCTTCAAATGTGTCAAGCTCATTTCCCTTCAGAGCTTGTTTAGCGGTTCCCTCCAGCTGTAATGGATTTCTACCCACTCTGTACAATTAACTGTTTTCCTGGAAATAAGGCTGTGCTACAAATGGGCCTTCCCAACTGGCCCATTTAATATAGTCCATCTCCAGTATTCTCTTTCTTAATGCCTTTGTTTCTTCATCCATAGAATTTCTACAAACGTGATTGTTTTATTTATTTGCCTAAACTCCATGAAGGCATAGAATACGTCTTCCTTTCTTATCCTTCTCCCCCATCATCCAATAATATTCCAAAAAAATACTACTCAATAAAATATAGTAAGAGTAGGAGTAACATATCTTCGATTTTTCTTTAAAGAAATAATCTTGGTCTAATGAAATTACAAGTTGAACAGAACACTGTAGCTATATAAGTAATTCAATCCTTCAGTTTGAAGTTACTTGATAATGTACCTTGGACACAGTAAACTCATTTTGATTATTTAGCTATACATATTGATCTCTGCCATGTTTATATTCCCAAGAAATATTGAGCTAAGGATACAGTTAAGAAATGTGTATTATTGTTGGGATTTGCTTGATGTGCACTGTGAAGTTGGATGTTTTCTTTCACCGTTTGACAAAAATGGAGTATGTAGACAGAAGTGTGTGTGCAAGTCAGAGAGGAGGGAAAGGGAATAGAGAGAAGGATATTGAGATTGTGTGATAGGGAAAAACGACTGGAAGAGCGAAATAGAAGAAATTGTGGTATTTCTCTCACTTACATAGTTTATACTAGCAATGATTAGTGAAGGAACAAACACTAAGCTTTCAACTCTAACACTCTTCTAACATTTATTTATTTTATAATTTAAAATTAACACAAAAGTAAAAAAGATGTAATTGAACCATTAATTTTATTTGTACCATTAGCCATATATTTTCCCATTTGTAAACCCACATAAAAGATCTTTATTCATGGACATTTCTTTTATGATAGTCTTCTACTAAGTTAATTCTGATCAGAAGAGGAGAGCCTTAATGAACACTATATAATTTCTGTGAAAGAAAAAGTTTTAGAACTACTGGGTCTGTCAAAAAAAAAAAGAAAAAGAAAGAAAGAAAAAGTATTTTATCTTTCTATTTTGGATGCTAATCATAATGACTACTTCAATGACTTCTTTCAACTTGTAAATGTATAATAAAATTACATTCTAGGTTTTATTTAAACTTAGGTATAACAACAAGGCATAAGACAACAATCTCTTGGATCATTTTAACTAAAAATAGCTATCACTGAAAACTAATTTAACCTAAAATAGGGTCTTTCAGAAATATTTTTTATAGATTATTGTTTCCTACCTTAAGTGTTTATTTGTTTGTTTGTTTGTTTGTTTTTAGGTTTTTGCCATTGGGAATGTGGGCTCACTGGAGAGAGGCAGAGAGACAGAGAAAGGAAAAGTGAGAAGTCACCCTCAGGGAAGATGGCCACCCCATAATTCCCTTCCCTATTCTCTATTTTTTTTTATATTTACAAGTTTATTTGAACATTCTCAATTTCTTCAATTTCTCCACTGATAAAAATTTATGAGCAAATTAGATCTGTTAGGAAGTCAGCAACACTTGTAGCAGTTCAAGTAATATTAGAAAATGAATTGTGTTATTGAGTAGACATTTTTCTGCTTAGGTGGGTTTTATATCTGCCTCAGTGGATTTTGCAGTCAATTCATTCACATTAATAAATTCAACGAAATTAACTAGTCACACTATTGTTTTGCTTGTTTATTTCACCTGTCACTGAATTGCCTGTTAAAAAAAAAAAATCCCAATTCACACAGCTTGGTACCAAGTTCACTGTACTCATGTACCCAAACCATACTTTAATAAATTGAGTATGCAATTCGTTGTTTTTAGATATATGAGCCACACCCTGAACGATGCATCAACTCATTTAGGCTATGAAGTACTATTTGCTAAAGTGGAGTAATCTTTGAGTAAATGGACCTTCAATGGCTACTAACCATGTAATTGATATGGTTAACTTACACATGAAGTAAGACTGTATTTTATATTTACCTAGGTGTTGTCTATACACGATGAAATCGCTTGAGAAGATAAAATTTATATTTTGAGAAGATAAAGCCTGACTTTTTTCCCATTACCAATATGTACTTAATACTGTGGTTTTAAATATAGGGAAAATTAATGGAACATGACAGAGATTTGAACACGAATCATGTTTTCACTTATTTAATCAGATGAAGTGATCTAGAAAGCACCTTTACTTTCTGATTGATTCAAGGAGGGTTGGGTAATAGGAAGAGACTCCAATTGATTTATTTTGTCTTTACAGTGCACAATTTCACAGTCAGTTAAAAGACAAGAGATCTTTCCCATAGTCAAGTTACTCTCAGCACCATGTTAAAAGAATGAGGTAATTTACTATTTTGTCGCCACTGTTTCACACTGCCTAGGTATGAAGCACGGGGTACAGGAGGTGGAGAGGGTGAATCCATTCATTTCAATTATTAAAGATTTTATAACATTTGTGAAAATGGGTAACTAGTGGCAAAAATTTTACTTTGTGAGTGTTCTTAACCAAGGAAGTTTTATAAAAATAAATTTTATTCTGTGTAAAATAACAAGCTTTAAGAATAAAACGTTAATTCCATTAGCTTTTAAAGTAAAAGTTACTGAGAAAATAAATGTTACCTAACATTATTGATATTTTTATGTATCTAAGAAATCTACTTTATATTTTACATTAATGTTTCCATACTGTTTACATGAGATAATTCTATAATGTTCCATATTTCCAACGTTTATAAATTAATAAAATCTTTCATGTCATCTATTTACACAAATTTACACAAAGAAATTAAAACTTAAGAACGAATCCGTAGTCTGTAAAGAATACCATTTAGAAGTCTGACATTTTATTGACCATGAGTGGGATGGTTTCAAGATTTGAAAGTTATCTCAATTTATTATCAGAAAAAAGTTTCTAATAACTATGACTTTAGGCTTTCAGTATATTATAAATGATCTTTATGTCAAATGAAAAACAGCTGATAGTGTCTCTATGTACTTCCTTTGAAGACTCACCCTAAATTTTACTCAATTGAACCTGTAGGTACTACTTTATCCAGTGTCCATGTGTATTTTTATGCATAGCCTGTGTTTTTAGTACATTAAAACATTTTCAAATTAAATGTTTAACTAGACAATCTTTAATGATCCCACTTAACTGATTGCAAAACTCAGTTAATACTTAATATTCGGTAAATTGATGAACTCAATCCAATTACATATTTTTGGTATATATTTTAGGTAAAAACAACTTTAAATAATACTAAGGAAGCCATTCAAATAGATAATCAAATAAAAACTACTCCAAGAGGTTAATAATAATATCTCCTCGTAAATTTAATATAAATTACCTTTCAGGCTGTGCTTTCAGCCTGACCTTTCTGGTAGACTGGCACATCAGTCATCTGGAGGTTCAGATCTGTGTTGTATTTAGATGAGCATTGCCAAGGCCTGGGGTGGTTACTGATATATCATAGGTAAACAGATAAATGTTGATTTAGGGAAATTACTGCATGGGAATAACTGCTGAAAACTTCTAGGAAACTGGATTCCCACAGTATACCTCTCTTTCATATCCTTAAACATTTAACATAAAGTGCAATATCAATGTTTGACTTCCTGATTATAAGAAATTGATTTCTCTCTTTACAAAATAAATGTCAAGTTAATAATTACATGTCATTTGTAACAGCCTTCTATTTTCACAGAGGTGAAGTAACTACCCCATTCCATACTGAACACCAATAGTCCTTGAAGACGAACGAGGATGTGGTGTGAAACGTAAAGCACACAGAGGAGGAGGGCACTTATGTGATGGGTTCTCAGTGCTGGCAGCTATACGTGGGCTCCAGATTCACATACGGACTATGATGCATGGCAGGTTAAAACTATAGTCATAACTAGGAAATGTCAAAAGTAGCCATCATGTGAGAACCAAGTTTTACTTCTGAATAATTGCATTTGTAAATAAAATAAAGCAAAATGGTCATATGTTTATGACAAAAAAAGAACAGTGTTGTTTTACTTGCCATCTCTTAGCCTTCTCTCCTCCTCGAAACTGTACAAAATTCACTTTTGTGACTATGAATTATTTCCAGATCCTAAACATGCCTTACATGTTAAATGGAAACTATAATTGACAAGTCTTACAAAGTCTTTAGACCATTGTGACATAACAGGTGACACTGG
This sequence comes from Tupaia belangeri chinensis, assembly GCF_000334495.1. Classification (NCBI taxonomy): domain Eukaryota; kingdom Metazoa; phylum Chordata; class Mammalia; order Scandentia; family Tupaiidae; genus Tupaia; species Tupaia belangeri. The sequence goes on from NW_006209696.1 coordinate 1,507,062, forward strand.
AGGTCATTTCAGTGACAGTGACAGCGCCTATCCAGGTACATGCTGAAAAACTTGAAAAACTTTGATGGTTGTTCCACACTTCAGCTTAAGAGGAATTAGAATTTGCAGGTGAGTTTAAAAAATAGACCTTTAAATAGTCATAGCAGAAATTCAGATGTTTCATAAAAATTGAATAAAACGAAACAAAATACTCAGATAGTCAAATCTGGCCCTTCACTTTTCACCTACTATTCACCTTCACGCTACCACTTTACCCACAGTAACAAAGTCCTCCGAAATATTGGTCAGCGATGTGATTTTATGAACAGGATATTCACAATTTAAAAATTCACACCTAAAGCTTATCTACTCTCTTCCCAAAGAAAGAGAAACCACTACTCAGATCTGTGTGCATCTGGTCCACGAGAGATTTGGAACAAGTCTACACATCAGGTGGCCCGGACGGTGGACACCGGGCTAAGGCTTGGCGCGGTGGCATGAAGTTACTGGAAGCAAGGCTGGTAACTGGTCTCAGGGTGTAGGGTGCAAGTGGAGCGATCTGCCTTTCAAGAACGCATGGGAGACAATCTGCGAGCGACTGCCATGAGTCAGAAGTTTCCATTCAGTCTGTGCCACCGAGCCTGACCTCCGGTGGATGCAGAGTAGGGAGAGCGGTCCTTCGTCCGCCAGCGCTGGGACCCAAAGGTGCTGATGCTCACGCATCCGTTTAAAGACATTTGGGAGCACAAGGGCTCTCAGCTCAAGGGGCCGCCGGTCCCGGGCGGTTGTCTACAGGGCTCTCCGGTTAGAGGACATTCTTTACACCCTCATGTGAGGAGCCAGGAGAAACTGACCCCGGGACGAAGTTACCTGCAGAAGCGACCGGTACATCGGACCTCAAAGCTCCCTCCTCCTCCTACCCTCCCGCTTCCCCGCTGCGTCCCTTACCTTGGTTGCTGGAGACGTGACTGCAATCGCCTGGCCAAGCTGTCAGCAGAGGCAAGAAGAAACCAAATTGCAAAAGAAATTCCCGGACTTCGCAGCCCCCCATGGCTCTCCTCGGCTCTCGCCTCCTCCCCCTTAAAGAGAAGTGGTAGTAGCGCAGCCAGGTGTTCTGCGCAGGGTGGTGGTCCCGGTCCACGTCTTCTTCCTCCTCCGCCTCTTCCTCCTCCACCCAGCCCGCAGGGGGTGTCCCGGGGCGCCCCCCACGCGAGGCCCCGGGGGCAGGGCACGAGGGTCCAGGCTGCCCAGGTGCAGGCGCAGCTGCTTTGGCGGAGGACGCTGCCTGCGGGGCCGGGGGGGTCCCAGCGGGTGGGGGG
>NW_006209696.1:1510224-1539296 GCF_000334495.1 Tupaia belangeri chinensis
CGGCAAGCCGCGGCGCTGGCTACTCGCTGGGACCCCGCGCCCCCAGCCCCAGGGCCGGGTACGCGGCGTGCTGTCCCGGAGGGGTCTCGGCTGCGCGACCCCCGCGCCCTCGCCCCGGCCGAGGGGGACGGCCGAGGGGGACGGGAGGGCAGGGCGGACGCCGCGAGCGCAGCTGAGCTCGGCCGAACCGGCGCTCCCAGCCTGGCGGCCGCAGTCGCGTCTGCCTCTTTGGCGCTAGAGGGGGATAGTCGACAAGGAAAGGCCTCGGCGCCTCCGGGTGGAAGCGGTTAATCAGGCTGGGAACCTAGGGAAGGAGGACGGCTCTCGGGTTAAACTCAGCGTCTGTTACGGGCGCGCTGAGGAATGTGTCGCTGGTGGGGTTCTGCACGGCTGTGTGTGTTATAGCGGTATCTTTTTCCTTCCTGGGGGGACTTAGCTATCGTGGTCGAGTAGGATTGATAAACGCACCTTAAAACTCATCAGATTTCTTTGAAGAAAAGTCGATGGCAATGGAAAAAGTGAACCGAGACAAGAAAGCAGTATAATAAAAGAGTAGATGTATTTTTCCCAGTGGGCAGAGGGCCCAGGTAGGGCAAGGCACAGTGGCCGGAGTCAAAAGAGCAGATGAAGGAGGAGAGGGTCAGCGTTTGACGCTTGCAGAATTCTGGGAGAGAAAGGTCCTATTCCATGAATCTCGGTGCTGCACGTTTGTGTCACGTACAGGATAGTTGAAGGTTGCCGTTAACGCCTTACAGTCGATGGGAGGCAAGGAGAAGTACAGGATGAGATGTCCACGTCTAAAATTCTGCTGCGTGGAGAGAAACGTTACTTGAAAGTGATTTCAAGACTGTGAGGATGGTTTCTGATTGGTGACTGTACTTCCACTCTCATTACAAATGCAAACACTGCTGCTCTTTAAAGGTGTCCCTGCCAATTTAAATGAATGCAAAGCACTCCTAAAAAATAGCCATGTGTGAGGTTTATACACTGGAAATTCAGTAAAATCTGATTTTGCTGCTCACTTTACCGTTCTTACTAATATTCAGTGAGCACATGGGCATTTCCAAACCCAGTTTTTACAGTTTACAAATTCAGCACTAAAATAAAGAGACTGCATTATGATCATGATCATATAAATCATTGTCTAAATAAATAATGTTGCTAGGAATGTTTACTGATTCACCATATATTGTGGTTTTGATTCAAATAATATCTTTTTATGTACTGTCAGAATGTATTTCCATGACCTTTTTATAATTAAATTCTCATTTTAAGTGTTTACCTACAGTAGCTAAGTCTATAGGTTAGTATCAACTCACTAAAAATAAAATATTGTTCAAGAAGACATTTCTTATAAAGACTTAGTGCCTACTACATTCTGATCAAGTGAAGGAATATATAATACTATTATATTAGAAATGTAAAAACTCATTAACCTATTTCTAAACGTTTACTTTTCTCATTAACTGCCATTACAAAGAATTCCTTTTTAGTAGAACATCACCAAAACGAAGTTATTTAAAAATAATTCTCAGCATAAAAATATCTTAAAGTTTTGAAGTTTTACTTGAATGTTACATTTCAGACAATATTTTATAAATATAGACACCAAGAAGTCTCACTTAAGCTGGAAGAGGATAGTTCTAATGGAAGAAGGATGAGAGAGAGAGGAAAGAGGAAAGCTAAGGTTTATTTCTAAGATACGAAGTTACAAGTCGTAGCACAGCGTCCAGAATATAATGTTAATTTAAAGTAAAGATAACAGCTCAAATAACCTCAATTTCTATCCCTACCCGCTCTACCTACAGCTCACAGTTTTTGTGTAAGTAACCATAATGAAACTTGACATCATATATGTTATTTAATTGATTAGATAATTGATATTCATATTCTGGTGTTGGACTTTAAAAAATAATTGCAAGATTGTTTCAATATGAAAATATGCTTTGTATGTTTAAGTATGTATATATACTCTCTGTTGTGCATCTCTGTTGTGAACTCTTAAGCAAAAACTCATCTCTGATGAACTGAAAAATCATTAATCTGACCTTTGACTATACCAAGATTCCATCAATTTGACATGACTACTAATTTCAAAATAGTACTGTGAAAGAAATTACTACAACCTTTTGACTCCATGTGTGTTGTACGTTATATAGAAGGGACATCAAAACATTTGTGGAAAAGGAATTAAAATGCTAGTTTTTATCTGGTACAGATTTTTTGAAATCCATACTTTTTTCCATAATATTTTCCATGAACTTTTGAAGAGCCTCTCCAAATATATATATATATATATATATATATATATGTGTGATATATATATATGTGTGTGTGTGTGTGTGTGTGTGTGTGTACAATATTTTAAAAATATGTATTGAACTATTTTTATATGCTCAGTTCTCATTCAGGGAATAGTTAATAGTAAGCCACTTTGTATGAGTAAAAGTAATTTGTTTTCTAAAGCTAACATTTTATTTATAATAGTCATGGTTATCTTGTGTGAGTTAGAAGCAATTGCATATAACAGAAATCTACTTCCTTTTTGATTTTCTAGCAGTGCTGATATATTTGCTGACATGTGACAGTTTCAAAATTATAAGCCACTCAATGAACCAGATGCAATATTCATGTAGATTTATCTGCACTTGTCTGTTTGAATCATACCCATATTCAGAAAAGCATTCATGTTTCATTTTCCAGTACTATATTGTACAGAATTCCTTTGTATTCTCTCAGGCCATTGTTCTTCATGATATATGTGGTCTGTATCCAGGTAAGAAATGATTACTTTTATATTAAATTTTAAAAAGTGACACTAAAACTAGTCTCTGTTTTTTTATACTAAAAATAATAGTGTTCACAAATACCATTTGCTTTTGAAAAGATGAAAAGAGAAACTTAACCTGCAATTAGTTCTTTTGAGAAAGAAAAAGAAGGATTATAATGTTTAATACTCAGCATGTTTCAAGGCTTGAGAAAGTCTTAAGTATATTATTCTAATAGAAGAGAAAATTAATCCATTTACAGTTGTAATTTGCATTCTCTAAGGTCCAGATAGAGGAAACATAAATAAAAGGAGTGTTGATCATCAAATATGTCAAAACATCAGGTCTTAAAAGATTAAACTGGTACTTTGAACAGATACACTTGCATAAGTATCATATTTCAACATAAAATTTAGAGGCAAGGTGAAGACAATATTGTTGTTGTTATGCCGTCAACTTTAAAATAGAAATTAAAAGAGTGACCTGCATCTGTTTTAGCATGCAAACAGCTAAAGGAAAGAAAAAATCCACAAAGTTAAATGTAGTTAATTTACCTCAGAATTTCCTGAGGTAATTATAGGGGAACACACATTTACTGCAGAAATTTTGCTTTGTTATTAGAGAGTACTTAATTTTCTCCTTTAAGAGAACATTCAAGAACAATGCTGGATTTTGAACTTTATTGTTAGTATGTCAAATCTTAAAAATCTTGTGGAACAAAAAAAGCAAACTGAGATTGCATAAAATGTACTACAGTTGATTCTATTATAATATTACACTTTATTCTTGGGGTGTATGCTGCAAAATTTTATAGTAAATTAAAAATACATGTATGTGTATATTTTTACAGGCACTGTATATTTTTACATATATATACAGGCACTCCTCACTTAAAGACCAAGCAAATTTTTATTTGTATGTGCTTTTGTTCTAAGCATTCTGGGAAAGGTCCAAAGATTGCTCGGATACAGTTCTTACACCTCAGAATTCTATGTTATATTTCAAGCTCCAGGCATACAGATAATTTCAGTGTGATCCCATAATGGAATTCCACATTACTGTAAGAAGAAAGGCATCCCACCCTCTCCAAGTATAGACCTCCACAGGGACTGTCTTATTCTTGGTATGGTTAGTGTCATCCTCCGAAGGTTAGTGCATGAACTTTTAATAATCTTAAACACAATTCTGAAGGTTTTGCATAGTCACCAAGTAATTAAAATAGACTCAATTAACTTTCATTTATTGATGAAATTGACTTAATAGTCTGTGTGGCATCAGGATTCTATGAAAAGTAATTTTAGGTAAAGTTTGTAGATTTTTAAATATATTTATTTCGATTACATAGTTACACTTATTTCAGTTTTACTAGTAATATTCAGTTAAACTTTCATGCCCTAGAATTAGCAAATGTATCAAAAAAACTGTTTTCATTGAATTGTAATAAATCATTAAAGAACATATTCTAAATATTAAACAGGTAACAATTGATGATAGAAATAAAACTACCCTGCAAAACACCAGGTGCGTGTGCGTGTGTGCCCAAGATCCCGAGAGGAGATTGGAGAAGGGATATTGCAACATGGCCATTCCCCTGGGGTAGTGATTTCTGGCTTTCTGTCTGTCTCTCTCTGTCATCCTGGTGAGCACACATGCCCTATAGCAAAAAGAAAATAAAAATAATTCTTTATTTAATTTTATTATTATTAACTACCCTTCAAAACACTCTATGAAAGGGTTAAATGTTCCCCAAGGACCTTAGGGATGATTAAGGGTTAACTCAGTGTCTAACTTGTGCCTTAGATTTTTAAAAATTTTAACTTTATTTTTTTATTATTACTATTTTTAATATGTTTATTATTACTATTTTTTAATATGATGTAGGGCACCTGTGCTCACCAGAGAGAGGGAAAGTAAGAGAGCAAGCTACAAGGTCTGGAACTTGAACCATAGTTGGCCAGGCGAAGTCCACTGCCTCCACTACCATGTCACTTGCTGGCCCCAAGTGTCTTAGATATTTTAATTGGAAAGGCCCATCTATAATAAGACTCTCAGATGCTTCCGACATTCATTTCCCTCTCTTTATCTTGCCAAGTTAGTTGGTCTTTTCTTGACTTTATCATAGATTATTGACATTGTATTTTTTAAGTTATTGCCTTAAGACATAAAGATTGTAACATCTGTCAACAGTTGGCACCAAAACTAGGGACAGAATACATGGCAGAGGACAGTAGCCAGATATGACATTCGGAGATAACGAAACAACCCAAGGACCAACAAATGTCCTGTCCCAGAATCACCCTAATTACCATGGCTCCCCTATCCTTAAATAACAATCAAAGCTTCTTCTCCCAACCTTCCTGGCTGATACAAATCCATGTCCAGCCCTTTTCCTCTTTCGGGAAGTGAATAAATTCTTTTTTTATCTGCTTTCTCTCTGAGTTTGTGAATTCTTTTACAACCTATGACACTTCACATATTGAAATATGTATGATTATCTCCATCATAAAATATTACAGGACTATTTCTATTAATTTCTATTCAGTTATTCAAAATAGAAGTCTGGTCATAACATATTTGGAATTTTATTTTCTGTTGTGCCCGCTTTAAGATGCTTTCTGCTCTACTACAGAGAAAAGACAAAGCAGGGTTTTTTTTTAATTAATTAATTTTTCATTTCATTTTCTTTTATACACTCAATCACATTATTATTTGTCCTACAAAATGGATATTTCAACAGGTGACCATTTCTCCCTACTCCAGTTGATAAAACTACGAAATATTTTCAACAGATAATACATTTCTTTGTGACATTAATACTTTGCCTCCCTACTTTTCTTCCAAATGTCCTTTCTCAGACCCTCCTCTTACACACATACTATACCTGGTATTTACATCTATATACTGTGTTTCTATATCCTTTAGTGAATTAGTTTCAGTCATAGAGTGCAGACACTCGGTATATATTAAGTGGCGACATACAGTGCCTCTCCTTCATAGCCTGGCTTGCTTCACTCAGCAGTATGTCTTCCATATTCATCCACTTCCTATCAAAAGCCAGGGTTAGTTTTTGGTTTGTTTCTTTGTTTTGTTTTGTTTTTGGCTGAATAGTATTCCATGGGATATATTTGCCACTGTTTTTCTAGCAGTTTTACAGGGAAAATATTTGGGTATGTCAATTGCTTAAATTGCTTAATAATATTATTCATGTTAATAACCACTAACAGCTAAAAATTTTATTTTGGTTCTAATAATGCAAAACACACTCTTTTGCTAAACTCAAATGGATAGATTGACTGACAGATACGTAGAATTGGTTCTTTAGTGCAGCGCTTTATTTAAAGAATTCTTGGGACACGCAATTAGCATAATGGCAATGTCATTGGACTCCTGTGGTTCCAGTCCTGGACTCAGTGGCTTAAGTTCACACCAGGTGCGTGTGCGTGTGTGCCCAAGATCCCGAGAGGAGATTGGAGAAGGGATTGAAACATGGCCATCCCCCTGGGGTGGTGATTTCTGGCTTTCTGTCTGTCTCTCTCTGTCTTCCTGGTGAGCACACATGCCCTATAGCAAAAAGAAAATAAAAATAATTCTTTATTTAATTTTATTATTATTATTTTATTTTTTAATTTGACAAAGAGAGATGAGAGAGAGAGAGGAAAAGTGAGAAAGAAGTCACTAGGTCTCTGACTGAAATCAGGATTGACTATGTAGGAGTCCAGGGCCTTAAATACCACACTGCTACCAGCCTCCCTTAGTGCAACTCTTAAGGTAGATTTTGTGGATAAAGTCTTTTATAAGAATGTTTCTTAGAGTACTTTGGTCTAATTTGAAATAAGATACCATGTTTTTTTCTTTTTGGAGAGATTTTTGCTATAGGGCATGTGCATTCACCAGAAAGACAGAGAGACAGAGAGACAGAATGCAAGAAATAGCCCCCCGGGGGGGATGACCACGCCACAATCCCTTCTCATCTATTCTCCTCTCAGGATCTTGGGAACACACACACACACACACACACGCACACACACACACCCATCATGGGTTAAAGCCACCACGTCTGGCACTCGAACTGTGGTCTACTACATGGGAGTATAGCAATATAGCCATTATGCCAACTGATGGTCCCCATATTTGCATTTTTGAACTTCTGTATTTTTTTTATGTATTAATCTTGATTAAACAAAATAAAAGAACAACTCTTGAGAGCCACATTATATTCCAAACAAGCTGTAACAACATAATTAAAACTTCATATGCCCAATATTTACCTTTTATATCAGGAATTCTATATCATTTTAATCATAGTATGTTTGTTTTGCTATGTATGGCTGTCAAAATGCTTTTCATAGAATATAAACCTTTTTAAATATAACAATTATTAGATGACTAATAAACTTCTATTGATCTCACTTATAACAGTAACTTGACAATTACATATAGGTCTGCATATTCTTGTCATACTTTGATACATAGATCTACTTTTCCCAAGAACCTTGAAAACTCCAAGAACAGAGAATGCTCCTTTTAAAAAGTATTTGCTAAGTAATTATGTATTTAAATAATAATTATGTTTGTCTTTTTGTTCAAGTTTGCCCTTATTCATTTTTTATAAAGGATAACTTAATACTTGTCATTTCAACTGTAAAAAAGTACCTAACTGCCTCACTGACGTTTGTTAAATATCACTATTTCCATTATTAATATTAGAGTAAATATAACTTTAGAAATGATTATATATGAATAATCCATATTGCTTACATGTTGCGCCTCTGCTGAGTTGTTAGGAAAGTGGTCTTTTCTTAATTGGATAGCTAAACCCCGCCATTGAGCCCTTGTGAGATTCCTTAATATTTCAGTGTTAAATTCATTCATGTATCATAGTGTTAGAATTATATTGAAATTCATAGAATTTAGAATGAGGTTGTGGGGGCCAGCAAGTGATAGGGCAGTTAAGGGTGCTGGACTCCCACATGGCCAACCATGGTTCAAGTCCTGGACCTGGCAGCTTGCTTTCTAATCTCTCTCTCTCTCTCTTCAAATTAAAATAAATAAATAAATAAGTTAAATAATAATTCTAAAACAAAAAAAGAATTAGGTTGTGATATTTTTGTTATTTTTATAATTAAAAATAAAATTCTCTAAGTTAATAGCAAAAAGCAAGAAAATACCAGGTTTTAGATTGGTAGTATTAATCATTTATGTCAAAGGCTATTCTTCATTTATTTACTCTTAACTTTACACATCATGGTTTGAAATACATGAGGAATGGGGAGTATATCATGCTTAGTTAAGAGCATTTTTATCCAGTGAGAGAAAAATACAATTTCTTCCTCATTGAGAATAAACAGAATTTTCAAGTAACATGTTAAGGTTGTATATTACTTATCTCAAGTCATTCCTATTAAATGTTGTATTAACACTGACTAATAGAACTTTCTGCACTGGTTTAAGTGTTCCAGATCTGTGCTGTCCAGTGTAGTAGCCAGTAGCTGCATGTAGCTTTTGAGTGTTTGAATGTATTTAGTATTACTGAGAAAGTGAATTTTTAGTGTTAATTTTAATAAATATAAAATTGAAGAGCGATATTTGACAGTGGCTACTACTACAGACTCCATTTACCACCACTTTTCTAATAGGGGAAAATAGAAAGGGATTCTGAGACTGCAACTATTAAGAGTGTACACAGTTTGAATTTTTACAACAGCAATTCTTAATATAGAAATGTTGTCACACATGGTTATAATTGATACAGTCATATTTATTATGAGCAGAAATGGAACTCACTTTGAGCAATAATTCTATTAGTATGTGTGTTTAGAATGTTTTCTAAGCTAGCCTTACAGGATGCGCTTTTTGTATATTACATTGAATTGGTCAGAAGACATAAAAAGTAGTCACTCTGACAGAAACTTATGATATCTTTAAGAATTATTTCAATTGTAAATAAAATTATTTGCTTAATGTGCCCACTTTTGGATGCTACAATTTTTAAAATGGCTTAGGAGCCACCATTACCCCCCAACCTTGACCTGTATGTCTACTATACTGTTCTGGGTCCTGAGAGAACCTATAAGAGGATTAATCTGAACTGCTAACGTTTTTTAAGTATAAAGACTATTTCACAAATCTATTCATAGATAAGAAACTTTACAAAAAGAACAATTCAAGGATTGGGTATCTATGAGTATTTTGCTTTTTTGCCATTATAAAAATGATACCATATTTATGCAGAAAATCTTGAAGATGTTTGAGTAGATTGTTACCTTTGTTAAAAATTTAGAATGCATGTGTCTCTATAAGTTACACTTTTTTGAAAGACAGAGAGAGACATAGAGACAGAAACGGAGAAATCCCCTCCCAGTGGGAATGGCCACGCCACAATCCCCTCTTCTCCATTCTCCTCTCGGGATCTTGGGCACGCACGCACACGCGCCAGAGTGAGTTTAAGCCACCAGGTCCAGGACTCAAACCACAGTCAACTACTTTTAAATTTTAAAAGTAGCATATCAATATGTGGAAATTTTTAAATGGAAAGAACATCTTTTATTGTACTACTCTAACATGTTTATTGTTGTAGTATATTTCATTTCAGACATTGTAGCCTACTTACTTCCAAATATATATTCAGATGTAGTTGAAACTATATACTGCATTCAAATTTATATTACATTTCAATTTCTTCACTAGATACAATCAATTTAGAGATACATGTTCTTACAGTGTGACTTAGAGAAAAAGAGATAAAAGCAACTAGTAAAGAAAGGCATTGCTATGTGAGAGACATGATGGGAATGTTATAAGCAAGTAGGATTTTTGCAGGTTTCTTGATTTTCAGAAAACCATTCTATCTGTCTATCTATATCTATCTGTGTGTGTGTGTGTGTCTATCTATCTATCTATCTATCTATCTATCTATCTATCTATCTATCTATCTATACTAGGGGGCGAAACACAACACTATGCGGGGCTGACCATATAGGAAGGTTCTGGGCTCGAGTCAGAAGGTTCCTCTGAATGCTCTGGGTCCCTGCAGGTCTAAGATCTGAAACTGGTGGAAGCTAGGGGTGACTTGCAGCATCAAGACCCTGTTGAGGGTGCTTTCTCTCTGTTTCTGTCAGTTGTAGAAGGGATAAGTAAATAAACCTAATACACATTTATTTAATAGCATTATTGCAGAATTTCAGAGTGTTTAAATGGGTCATTGCTATTGTTATTCTTTGCACAATGTTTTAGCTGGTAGGAAAAAAAGGCAGTATTTTTCCTAAAGAAAGAATGTTAATGTCCTCCTAGGACAGGAATAAGATGATTCCCTAAATTGTAGATTCTAGACAAAAAATGCAAAATAATTTAAGCTAATTTCCTTCTCCTAAGCCATTTAAATATTTCCTTTGTGAGCCATCCCTCCTTTCAGATATACTCATTACTCTTATAATCCAATGTTATCTGTATTTGCCTTTATAAAATGTAAAGGACTTTTTTTATGATATATGAAATGGAAGCAATTAGAGTGATGCTATTTTTGACCATAGCATTTCATCTGTAACTCACAACTGAAAAATAACAATAGCAACAATATAAATTTGAAAATACGAGGCTTGGAGAATAAACTACTCCAAATCATATAAGTAGTAAATACCTCAATATTTTCTCATGCTAATTGTATACTACCTCATTTTTGGCTGATGACAAACACTTTTGAATAATTGTATCTATTATTATTTATTCATGTGGTTTTTTAATTGCTTGGGACTTAGTGGCATAAAACATTCATTGCTCCATATTCATGGACTCTGTGGAGCTGGAATTCAGACAGAATACAGCAGGGAATAGGGTTTATCAGTGTTCCACTATGTCTGAGACTTCAACTCAGAAGACTCCTAAGCTGTGGATGAAACAGAATCTTGACATGTCTGACAGTGCGGTTGACTGGGACCTCAGTTGAGGCAGTGAAACAGGACTTATAGTCGTGATCTTACCATGTGGTGTGACTTACCTCAGTGAACACAGGGCCCACATATCAATGGATGGAATATAAATATAACATTGGAAAAACTGCCTGTGTGATGACCAGCAGGTGGTACAATGTTTACATCACTGAACTCCCATGGGGTCGACCATAGTTTGAGTCCCGGACCTGATGGCTTAAAACTCACACCAGGCGCATGTGTGTGCATGTCCAAAATCCCAAGGTGAGACTGGTGAGAAAGGATTGCAGCATGGTCATCCCCCTGGGGTAGGGGGTGACTTCTCACTTTCTGTCTGTCTCTCTCTGTCTCTTTGGTGAGTGCATGCATCCTATAGCAAAACTCTCTGGAGGAAACAAACAAACAAACAAAAACAGAAAAACACATGTGATGGAAGAGCTTGCTGTGGCCAGTTTGAAAAATATATCTTGGTCATGCCTGAGAAAGCTTATGTAGTCTGTGAAAGTAAGGTAGGAATGGCTGCAGTATAAGAAGACTGAGCTTCAATTTATTGGGCAAGGGTGAGTGAAATACATGAAAGAAAACATTCCACCAGGTCATCTTGAGTTCGGTTTTACGGAGTCATTAAAAAGTCAAGGAATTTCTGCAGTAAAATAAATAAATAAATAAAAGTCAGTCTTTAGGGAATATGGAATGCATCATAATGGTCCATTTGGAATAGAAATGCATCTTTTCAGGTCAGGAAAACCAACTGCATGAGAAAGATGGCCAGACATCAAAATCGATAGAAAATGTGCCAATAAAAAAAAAGTTTCTGAGAAAGAAAAAGGTCATTTTTAACTCCCTGCCAAAACCAGTGATAGAAAAACCAGCCAGTTCACATGAACATTTTCCTGTCCTCTTAAATGTCTCCCCTCTCCTAGTAGACCAAACTACAGCTAGAGTGGAAAACCCTGACCTGTATCTTAGCAGCCATGATCTACATTGCTGAATCTAAACACAAGTAGCTTCTTTCAGGATTTAACAGTGAACGTAGAGATAAAGAGGGGGAAAAGATGAGGGATCAGACCTGTGAACGAATTAGTATTTAATTAGTATTTTGATGGGTATCCTTTATTCTAAACTGAGTACATGATTACTAGGTTAAGTCACTAACAGAATACTTGTGGGATATGCCTACATTTATAGCTGGCACTGGAAAAGATTTCCTTCTCCACTGGAAAAAAATGAATGGGTCAGGAGAAAATAAATATGTATTTTTATATATTAATATATACATGAATTTGTAATATTTGTTTAGTTACATCTTATGAATCATATGTGTGACAAATCAGTGACATATAAGCTTACTTTCTTTGGTCTATCAACCTTCTAGAAATTCATCCACATTTTTGTCCAACTAATTAGTGACTTGATCCCAGGACTGCTGCTAAATTACTTACTTTGATTATTTACTACCGGCAAAGACAGAAAACATGCAGCCTTATTTGAATCGAAGTCTTAGACAAAGGAACCCCCAGAAGCAGGCTTACAGCAACTACTGAACCCCCAGAGGCAGGCTTACAGTGACTACTGAACCCTCAGAGGCAGGCTTACAACGACTACTGAACACCAGGTTTTCTAGCTATTTTTGTTTTAGGTTGTTATCATTATTTTTCAAAAATAGGGTTTCTGCCTTCATTCTCCTGGTTTTGTGCTGAAATCCTTGCCTCATCATCTTCTTCCAAAATGCCTTGATGGGCACTACTAGTTTAATCTAGGTGGCGACAGGTTCACACATCTTTGACATATCACATTGTGTCTGTTGATTTAGGAAAAATGGAATGAACTTTGGTAAGTCTCTGAACCTGCAATGAGGTTCTTTGGCCTTTGCACTGCTGTTCAGAATTGCAGGTCAGATATTATCCTGTTCAAGAACTGGGACACTATTCCTCAGGTAGGAGCAGAAGTTTTAGAAGCTTATCCAAAGCTTTCCAAAAGTGCCACTTTCCAGGGATACACTGAACTGGTTTGCAAAGTGAATCTTCCTGACTTCTGAAGGAAGACATCTGGTATACAGGGGGATGTTTTAAAGTTAGGAATAATCCACGAAAGATCTATAAATATGATACCAAATAAAATAATAAGATAGAGTGTTAACTACTCTCATAAACTAATTAAAATGCAATACTAATTTTCACTTTAAGGGTAGAATAATTTGTTGATATGTAGCATGAGGAAAGATAAAAGCATGAACAAGTGAGGATATTTGTAGGTATGTGACATAGTAAGCATGTTGAAAATATTCCTGAAGGAGAACTTTAATAGGACTGCTTATGAAAACACATTTTCTTGTGGAGAGACTTGGCTATTCTTAATAACTGATAAGACCTTGGACAAAATAATGCCATACATAAAGTATTGTGATTTTCTGTCAATGTTTAGAAGATAAAAACATACATATGAACAGCAGATTTTCAAGATAACTAGGCAAAGGAAGTATTGATATGACCAAGGGTATTACTACTTGCTGGGGAGATCTGTAAAGCATGATGGAGTTGCTCTTAAGGCACTAATGGAAAAAAAAAAAAACTCTGGAATAAAGAAACACATTATTCTTCATGTAATTGTTAGCTTTATACCAGAGAAAGCATCCAAATAAACTTAGCAGAATATGGCAAATAAAAAGTATATATGCAAAAGTGTATAATTTTTATATATTCATTCAGTGTATATTCTTACAATTTGCAAAATGAATTTTCTCAGTATGAATACAGTCTGATTAGTCCAGTTAAAGATAGTATCATATACATTATCACCAATAGCTAATTTTCCATTTTTTGTACCTTAAATATTTTGCTTCTGTCTTTTCCCCTTGATTCCCTTCCTCTCACCCTCCTCCATTTATTTTTAACATCTGTATATACAGAATATGTGCTTAATACTTCCTTTGCAGAGAAAATTTTCTGTTCACCAATAATTACCCTGACAATCTTATTTCCATTTACAATCACTGGTTTATAATGAAAATGATAAAGTAGTTAAGAAAATATGATGACAAAGGAAAAAAGAAAACATAATGGTTGATTGATTTCTGTTTTATTCACCATTGTATAAAGGAAGGAATATTGGTGTTCTTTAAAGTGAAAGTAAATACCATGTAATAATTTTTTTTTAAAGGGTAGAGGCTGACAGGTGGCATGATGTTTAAAGGCGCTGGACTCCCATATGGCCGACCATGGTTCGAGTCCCAGACCTGGTGGCTTGCTTTCTCACTTTTCCTCTCTCTAGCTCTCTCTTTCTTTCACTTACTCAATCTGTCCCTCTAAATAAATAAATAAAGTTAAATAAAGTAATTCTTAAAAAAAAATAAAGGGTAAACTCATGTGTATTGGGCTCTCTAGAATTAAACTTGGGAGTAGGGATGCATCTAAACTACAATTTTAGTTACATACTTGAACAGTCCCAGAATTACTTATCAAAGAATATTTGAAATTTCTGTTCCCTCTAGCACATATCTATACAGTTGTGAAATGCTGGTGGATCTCTTTTGGTACATGATGCCAATCATGGCTGTGATCAAGTCCTTCCTTCTGGAACACACATGCTCTTTCTCATGTCACAAAGTGGAGTTCAATTTCTCAACCTCTTAAATCTAAATTGGACCTATGAGAGTACTGTAGAAGTGATCTCCTGGGACATGGGAAGCTAGATCATAAGAAGCCTTTCGGTTTCTTCCACCTGGAACGTGGCCACCACCATGCTAACAGAAAGCCACGCCTTTGTAGGTGTGCTTTTGGAAGCACCTCCTGAACTCCAAACTTACAGCAGCAACTGCCAGTTATGTGAAAGAGCTATGTGGTTTGTTTAGTCAGTAGCTCTGGTAGAAGATTCCAGACCCAGACACATGAAAAATCCTGAGAACAAATTTCCTGCTGGTGCTCTGTTGACCCATAGAACCATAGGTAATAATAAAATATTATTTAGATACATTGAAAAATTGGTACCAGCAGTTGGCGTAATGGCTATGTCGCTGGATTACTATGTAGTCGACCGTGGTTTGAGTCCTAGGCCTGGGAGCTTAAATTCACATTGGGCACGTGTGTGTTCGTACCCAAGATCCCAAGAGGAGAATGGAGGAGAAGGGATTGCAGCACAGCCATCCCCCCTGGGGGGTGATGTCTTGCTTTCTGTCTCTCTGATTCTCTCTGTCTTTCTGGTGAGTGCACACACCCTATAGTAAAAACCTCTCCAAATAAATAAATAAATAAATAGAAAGGTAAAATATTGTTTTAAGTTTTCTATATTTTTTGGTGTGTTTATATGCAGCAATAGAAAGCTAGAACAATTCTTAATGAGTATTTTTGGTATCCAAGGCATGTGATTTTTCTCTAAACACTAACAAACTGATATGAAATTGTGGAAGTTATTTTTGGGCAAAAAATATATTACATGCATAACATAAATTTTTAAATTTACATTTAATCATTGTACATCTTTACAGTGTAAAGCATATTTTTTCCCAGCATGAAAGTGATGCATATTAGTCAAGTTAAAGATATTATCATATCCACTATCATCAACAAATAGCTTTTCACTTAAAAATATATAGTAGGATTGGGAACCAGCAGTTAGCGTAATGGCTATGTCGCTGGACTCCCACGTAGTCGACCGCGGTTCACGTCCCGGACCCGGTGGCTTAAAACTCATGCTGGGCGCGTGTGCGTGCGTGCCCAGGATCCCGAGAGGAGAATGGAGGAGAAGGGATTGCGGCGTGACCATCCCCCCTGGGGGGTGATTTCTCTCTTTCTGTCTCTATGTCTCTCTTTGTCTGTCTGGCGAGCGCACGCACCCTATAGTGAAAATCTCTCAAAAAAAAAAATATATATATATAGTAGGATTAACACTAGTTTGTTATAAACAAATAATACTGCTTTATTAACTTTATAGCCACAGGGCACAAAAGCAAATAAATATATTTTTAAGTTTAAAAGTACTTTAGTACAAAATTAAAATTAAATTCATTAATATGTTATTTTCCCTCATGAATCAAGAGCTAGGCTAGCTATTAGAAGGCTTGCTAGTTTAAAGGCAGAAGAAGTTGTTATATTAACATTTAGATCTTAAGCCACCAATCTATTTTAGTAAACATTGCAAAAGAGGAAGTAGAGTCTTATTATTTTTTGAGTATCTGGACACATATATTTGTTCATGTTTATAACTGAAAACACACAGGTGCCAACAACCCAGAAGTAACATAATTTTTTTTTAGTATTTTAAATATTATAGTTAGATTTGTAGCCATTTACTTATCCCAGAAAAATTACCAAGATATTATTTTCAATCCTTAAATTTTTGTATCCTTCGTAATTTCTTTTTTTTTTTTGGGGGGGGAGGTTTTTGTTATAGGGCGCATGCACTTGCCAGACCAGAGAGACAGAAAGGGAGAAACCCCCCCCCGGGGGGGGGGATGGTCACACCGCAATCCCTCCTCCTCCATTCTCCTCTCGGGATCTTGGGCACGCACGCACATGTGCCTGGAGTGAGTTTTAAGCCACTGGGTCTGGGATGCAAACCGCGTTCGACTACGTGGGAATCCAGCGACATAGCCATCACGCTAACTGCTGGTCCCTCCTTCGTAATTTCTTAATCTTATTTTTTCCTAATTTCTTTTGTCGTCTTCTACTCTTCCCTTCCTTCATTCCTCTTTTCCTGATTTGTTATCAATTTTTATTTCATTTTTTTAAAAGATGACTTAAGTAAAGTCATCTTTGAAAACAATACAGTACTGGGATTCAGGTGACCTGGTTTCTAATCTAAATTCTGCAAGTAACTACATATATAATCTTGGTTAGATTGCTTACAATCTTGGAGCCTAAATTAATCCCTCTGGAATATTAAGAGATTAAAATAGATCATATTTCTAGCCCTTGCAGCTTTAAAATTACACAATTCAAAAAATGTGTAAAACAGGGCAATATCAGGGTAAACATCAGGTGTTAATTTGGAGAAGGTATAAAAAATGTTATCAGTCATTTAGCATGAGTTATTTACTTCAGTGAACTAAAGCCAGGATGAAAGGCAAATTATTTGATTTAATTCTCATAACACAATAAAAGAAAACATAACATTTCTCTGTGGAAATCAACTTACTACTTTTCATTGACTGCTAGGAGAAATAAATAGGATTCCCATAGGTAAATGATATTGGATAATATAATTGAAGCTGTATTCAGTTACAGGATTAAAAGTGAACTTCCCCTTTACTTCCATAGCACCACTGACATACTGCAACCCAGGAATTACCAACTTGTATATTTAGATATGTTTGTAATTTGTGTGTACAATTGTCTATTAAACTTAAAATTCTTAGGGGTAACTGATTAGTTTTATAATAGTTATTATTATTTTGTCCCTAGCCTCTGCACAGTGTTTGGGGCATTCAATAAGTTTTGAATAGACTAAAGAGGCATGCAATCGATCTTTAAATGGATGTTTCTTGCATCATCATATGAATGACAACAAAGTCACATAATTAATTATAATTTAGGAAAAATGTTTGCTGTTTTTCTGATAATATGGTCAGGTTAGCAACTTTTTGTTCATCTAACTTGATATTTGTATAAGGATCTCAGCACAATACAATGAATAAAAAAGTGACCCTGAAAAAACATTTTCCTAGTAACAAATATCAAGTATTTTATGAGAGTTTATGATAAGTACCAGAATTTAGTAGTTCTAATATTATAATTGATGCTAGTAATTGGAGTAGTGTATTTTACATTGTTGACTATAACTGATTCAAAAATTAGATATTCAGGTGGTCGAGCTAACATCTTGCATGGCAAATTAGAATTTTGACACTTATTATTTCTCAAGTAGAAGATAGTCTTATTCTTTATCAGGACAAATGAGAAGGGTTCTTGAAGAAGAATTTTTCCTTCAAAATAGTTGAAAAGCTTCCCAAGTACTTAAACAAATAAGTTCAGATAAATTTGGATCAGAAGCAGAAAAGTAAAAGCTGTTGTCATGCATTAGCCAGAGCTCTTTACACTGTGGCTTCTGAAGAAAACCATATCATTATAAAGCCTAGACTGCTATATTCTCCAACCCTTTTTGTCTGCTTTTCCCACCTCAAGTCACTGAAAGAGCCAATAGACAGGTGGAATATTTGGTAACTTAAGTTTAAGGATTTAATGTTGAAATGCAAAGATTTTAACTATGATAATGATGATGCTATCTGAATATTCAGATAGCGCTTAACCAATCCTTCCAGCTGCTTTTTAGGGAGAAATATTGTATAGCAACGTGATTCTACAATTCTAGGTTTCCTATGGACAGAGCATTGACAGAATCCTGACATTTAAGTTTCTAAAATTATTTTCAGTTAATGGGTTCTTGGAATATGGATATAAGGTTTAGAAGCTGCCAAATTGGTTCTAGACATCTGCTGGATCTCCGTGCTCATTAGAGGAGTAAACAACTCTCTCATAGTTAATGGATACAGTATACATAACTGAGCAAATTTGTCAGCATTTCTTAATTCTAGGGGGAGACTATGCTCTTACCATTAAAGAAATATACTTTAGAATTTGACTTTTAATAACAATTGAAATTAATATTATTATATTTGGTTCTAATTGCTCAAAGTAGGATATAAGTAATATATGAAATCTTACACATAGAAAAATTCATATAAAGCATTAGTTATTATAGACAGAGCTTGCAAAATGTGAATGGAAGTTTGGAAGTTCAGATTATTACTCTGTGTTCATCATTCTTTTGTGTTCCAGGAAAGAAGCTTACATGTTCCTAAGCTTAGTAGAAAAATAACTAAACCCCACTGAATCATAAAGTGCAATATTTTGCTTTTAAATCTTTAGGTCCTGTGGCCCACAGTGATTTCTTATTAATGTTGCTGAGGTGAGGCAGGCTTAACTCGTAAGGATAATGCTTTAGAGAATTTGTTTTTTTAGTGGAGGAAAATATGTAGTCTTCAATAGTGTATTTGAAAAAGAGTTGAGTGGGTGCCCCAGAGATAAGAAAATGTCCTGGTGAGATTGGGATTAGATGAGTTGAGGATTCCACAACAGATTATGATGCATTAGAGGAGAAGTTTCTAAACGAATTTCAATGAGTTAGAAAAGTGAATATGCTTTATAATGTCAGTTTAACTTTCACAGAGAGAAAAAAGTATTCACTCCTGTCTGGGGAATCAAGTGGAAGTTGAACAGAGTGGGTCTATAAATAGTCAAGTCTAGGAGGCCAGTGGGTGATGTCATGTTTAAGCCTGTGGACTCTAACATGGTTGACCACGGTTCTAGTCCTGGACCTGGCAGTTTTCTTTTTCTCTCTCTCTGTCTCTCTCTAGTCAAATTGAATAATAATAATTATAATAATAATAATAGTAAATAAAATGAACTAATTCTAAAAAATAATAATGAATTAAATAAATCTTAAAAAATTGTGAAGTGTAAGGAGCAGCAGATGGCATACTGATTATGTTGCTGGACTCCCACATACTCAAGCACAATTTGAGTCCTGGACCCAGTAGCTTAAAACTCACATGGGGGCACATATCCATGTGTGCCCAAAATCCTAAGAGGAGAATGGAGGAGAAAGGATTGAGGTGTAGCCATCCCCCCTCGTGGGGGGAGGTGATGTCTCTTTTTCTGTCTCTCTGACAAGCACATGTGCCTTATAGCAAAACATCTCTCTCAAAAAATAAAAATCGTGGAGAAGTCTAGATCGTCAAATTATTCACAAAGTTCAAAATGCTGGAATTAGAGCCAAAATTTGTTAGGCCTTTCAATTTTTTTATGCTTACACAGTTTTATAATATGGTCTCAAATCTTGTACTCAGCTATATTTCAGCACTTTTACAAATCCCATTGTTGGGTTGTACAAAGGTAAATTAAGCAGTTTTCAAGAGACTCTAGAATTCCTGTCAGTGACTGGTTATTAAAAGTGGCTATGATATTTGTTATTCTACGTTTGCAAACATACATCACATCCCACAAACTCAAGTGCAAGAAATGTAATGTTTTCTCGTAAGTTAATTTAATTTTGATTTCAGGTTTCTGTTTTGTCAGAAATACTAACTCATTATTTATTCCAAGAGTGCTCATATTCTTCCTCCAGATTTATGGCTCTCTGTAAGATTTTCACTTTTTCTTTTAATTTGTGGTAATGTTGATAGTGTAGTGATATCTAATTTTAGTGTTGGGGTTGGGGGGATCTGGTCTCAGCATTGTCTGTTCATACAAGCTGCTGTGGACACAGCCTTCTCTTTTCCTCAATTATCTGTCAGTCCAGTTTCAGCTAATCCACTCCTTACTGTCTTTCGAAAGGCCCTACAGGAATGATGACTCTCTAGTTAGGTCTGTGTTACTCTTGAACCTTGCAGGTTCACTCTGGGACATGAAGAACTCTATGAGAATGTCAATGAAACATTTCTGTTGCTGTTAGGTCCTTCCAACAGGCGTAGGTCTCCACCCAGATGCAGGAGTGATAGCCTTACAGCACCGGGTAGCTTCTGTGCTGCAGAAGAGTGGATGGAGGCAGAGCCCATCCTGAGTCATCTATTTGGTTACCGAGCCTTTGAGGCGCCTGTACTTTCCAGGAAGGAATTGTGTCTTCGCTAAGGTACAGGTCTTCATCTTCTCAGAAGTCCCTTTTCTCATTAACGTACAAATGGTGTGTAAAAGCAGAGACCTGGACACACGTTACTTCTGCCCTGGCAACTCAGAACAGTCTAGGGGATTCATCCTCATCTTCGAAGCCTTATTCTAACCTTAGGGAGCTATACACAAATTGGGCCTCTTTTCGGGGCCGACTTGTGTTTAGAAGCTTGTCATTTGCTCTCTGATGTTTCTGCCATGGTCCAAGGGACCTTTTACCAGATAAATAAGAAAAAATGATACATAATATTTCTTACTCCTTCCATTCATTATATAGTGGCCTAAATCTCTAGTCTAGGATCTGGGTGCCTTTTCTCTATGGGTTTTGAAACATAAAACCAAAATTAGGCACATTTTTATTTTAATGTCATATCCATTCCCATCGCAGTCAGCAGAGAACAACTAATTTGAATGGATTAAGGGCAGAATTTGTTTAGAAATAGGTAACAGAGAATAAAACATGGGGATTAACAGCTTACCCAAACATGCTAACATTTTTTCTTACTATAAAATTAAATGTGTTATGATCTGGTTATTTTAGAGAATCAAGGGGCTCCCTGGGTAAGTTTTATTTTTTAATTCACAAATAATAATTGTACATATTTATAGGGTACAGTATTATTTTTCAGCACATGAATAACACGTATTTTGAATAAATTAGTATAATTAGCATATTCTTCACCTCAAATATTTTCATGACTTTGCTCTGGAGCATTCAAAAACCTTTTTTAGTTACTCTAAAATATACAGTAAGTTATTGTCAATTATAGTTACCTTATTGTGCTGTATGACATTAGAATTATTCCTTTTATCTAACTGAAATTTTATATCCATTAACCACTATCTCTCCCCCTCCCCAACCTTTTCTCGCCACAGTAATCACTATTCTACTCTCTACTTCTATGAGTGCAGTTTTTCTTGTTTCTACACATGGGTGAGAACATGTATGTTTCTCTTTGTTCCTAGTTTATTTCATTTAACCTATTATGCCCTAAGCTCACCCACATTGCCTCACATGACAGGATTTCGTTCTTTTTAATGGATCAATCATATTCCATTGGCTATGTGTGTTTGTGTGTGATTTCTTCCCCTTTGTATATGCTTATTTGTAGGATTGCTGAGTCATATGGCAGTTCTATTTTTATTTATTTATTTTAGGAACCTCTGTACTGGTTCTGTAATGTTTGAACTAGTTTATGTTCTCATGAGCACATATAAGAGTTCCCCTATCTTCACATCCTCACCAGAATTTGTTGTTTTTTATGTTTGTTTTTATTCTGCTATAGAGTATATATACTGACTGAAGAGAGACAGAAAGGGAAGGAAAGTGAGAAATAGCTTCCATGAGGATGGTCTTGTAGAAATTCTGTCTCCTCCGTGTATAGTATTCTCAATTCGCCTGTTGTGTGGCATATGACACGTTGGGTAAAATCTCTTTACAATCTAAATGATGTATAACCACTGACTATAAAAATAATAATAAATAATAATAAAAAGAAAGATTTGGGGCATGCACACACATATACTCAGCATTTTTCAAGCCACCACGTCTGGAACTTGAACTGTGGAGTCTGATCTGTGGGATCCAACTGATTAACCTCTATGCCACCTCCTGGACCACTCTTGTTATTTTTTGTCTTTTTGATAATAGCCATCCTAGTTGGAATAAGAAGCTATTTTATTGTGGTTTTCCTTGATGATCAGTGATGTTGAACATTTTTTCATATTTCTTATTGCCATTTGTATATCTTTTGTCAAGTAATTATCTGCCTATTTTAAAATAAAACACATAATTTTGCTGTTGCTGAGTTTATTTACATTTTTGAGGTCTAATCTTATTTGTTTCTCTTATAAAAGCCTTATTTTTGACTGGATTCAGACTCAGAAGTAGCAGCTCTCAGAGAGGACAGCCTGAGTCTCTTAGCAATCTGTTCTTGGCATTTTTCTTTAGCCTCTTTCATTCTCTTGACCAAAAGTTTAGCATATTCTGCTGCATCTTCATTTTTGTTAGTATGACGTTTCTTGGGAGCAATACGCTGGTGTTGTATTGCAGGACACGTGGCATCACCGGCTTTGGTCCTAGGTTTCTCACCTTCTTTATCTAAGGGCTTTCTTACAACTTATTGGCGGACATCGTCTTCTTTAGAGAGATTGGATTCTGCTAGCTCTCGTAGGCCCCAGGCAATGAGGCACCATAGTATCAGTCAGTCCTGGAATATCCTTCTCTCCTTTTTTAACAATAACCAAGTTGAGAACACTCAGATTGGCATTCACAATGCAGCCCCGAACAGATTTGCGCTTTCTTTCTCCAGTTCTCCGTGGTCTGTAACAGGAATGTCCCTTACTCAGTAGCAGGGGGACATGACCGTGGATCAGGACACCCTACTCCCTGGGGAAACCTTGTTTGTCGTTTCCACCACTGATTTGGACTACATAACCCTTCCATTCTTCACTCAAAGCATCAGTAGCAACTTCTGTGGCCATAGGCTTCTCATAAAAAGTACGAAGTTCGCGTTCATCGTCTACTTCATTCAGTTTCTGGCAGCCAGTGGCAGGGAAGGAGAATTTCTGCTTCTTCTTGAAGCAGCTGACCTCCTCCCAGTCACCATGAAAAAGAGCACTGAGTTGTTCAATTTCCTTGTATATTTTGTTACTTAAACCTTTGGCCGATGTTAATTTACATGTCATTTCTTCCATCTGTAAACTTACTCTTCACTCTTGTTTCTTTTTGCTGAGTGGTAGACTTTTCAGTCTGACAAATGCTATTTGCCTATTTTTGCTTTTCTTTCTTTCTTTCTTTCTTTCTTTCTTTCTTTCTTTCTTTCTTTCTTTCTTTCTTTCTTTCTTTTTTTCTTTTTAAGATTATTTATTTCTTTATGGTATGAGGGAAGACTGACAGAGAAGGACAGACAGATAGCATCCTCAGTAGCACAGAGATTCCACAATTCACCCCCAGCATCAGATCATGGACACACACACACATACCCAGAATATTCAAGGAGGTTTCCAGACACGAATGCAGTACCTTCCCACATGGGCCAGTTTTACAGCGTCATGTTTCAACACTGTGCTACCTTTGTGGCCTGTGAATTTCAGGTCTTGCCCTAAATCTCTTTGCCCAAAATCTCTTTGCCCAGACTAATGTCCTGAAGTTTTCCCCCTTTTTTCTTCTAGTAATTTCAGTTTCAGGTCTTCTGTTTAAGCCTTTAACCCACTGATTTATTTATTTTTACATTTCGCCAGAGGGCACATGGGCCAGAAAAGGAGAGAGAGAGAAAGAGAAAGAGAAAGAGAAAGTATGCTTCACAGAGCAATATCACTACAATTACTTCTCCACTTTTCCTTTTTTTCCCAAGATTTTTAGGCACACTTGCAAATGTGCCCAGTGTGTTTTCAAGTTTCCAGATGTGGGACTCTCACCATGTAGTCAACAATGTAGGATCCAGCCACCTTAACTGCCAGGCTACAGACCAGCTAAGGATATGTATCTTTCTATGATTGAGTTGTAAGATTTCTTCTATCTGAAATACAAATCTCATATCCATTATGATTTGCAAAAAATTTCTTCCATTTTGGGGTTTCCATTTGTCTATCTTGATAATATTTTTTGGAATATGGAAGTTTTTCTTTATTTTGATGATGTCCAGTTTAATTCTTTTTGTTTATGTGTTTGTTTGTTTGGGAGTATTGCTATTTTAACCATATTAAGACTTCATATCAATTAACAGGAAATAGATTTCCATACATTTAGATTTTTAATTTCTCTCAATGTTTTGCAGTTTTCAGAACATACATTTTGAATATTTTTGTTAAATTTATTCATAAATATTTTATTTTTTTGATGCTATTGTAAATGGAATTGTTTTTTTTCATTTTATTTAAGAATTTTCATTGCCAATGTATAAAAATACAGTTGATTTGAGGGATCAGCAGATGTCATAATGGTTACATCACTGAACTCTCACATAGTTGACCACAGTTCAAGTCTAGGACCTGGCAACTTAAAACTCATGCTGGGCATGTGTGAGTGCTTGCCCAATATCCCAAGAGGAGAATGGAGGAAAAGGGACTGCAGTGTGGCCACCTCTACTGGAGGGTGATTTCATGATTTCTGTCTCTCCACTGAGCACATGTGCGGTATAGAAAAAAATCTCTCTTAAAAAAATATAGTTAATTTTTGTGTGGTAACTTTGTATCTTGCAACTTTGCTGAAGATGCTTATTCTAAAAATGTTGTGCTAAATTTCTTAGGAGTTTAAACATATCATAGCATATCTTCTGATAACAGAGCTAGTTTTACTCATTCTTTTCAAATCTGGATGTTTTTTAATTTTAATTTAATAACCAATTATCCTGGCTAGAACCTCCAGTACACAGGTGCATAAAAGTAAGTGAGGAAGTCAATGTTTTTTTTTCTTTACTTATCTTAGAAAAAACATTCTATTTTCCAGCATTATGTATTAGTAGTTTTTTTAAAAAAATTTTTTTAGATGATCATTATTAGATTAAGGTTGTTTCCTTCTAAGTTTTCTGAGTATGTTTATCATGAAATGTTGCATCTTGTCAAATGCTTTTCTGTGTCTTTGGAAATAATAATAATGTGTTTTGTATCCTTTATTAAAATTATATACTAGATTTAATTCATTTTCATATTTTAAGCCAACTTGATATTCCTGGGATAAATTCCACCTGTCATGGTGTAGAATTAATTCTTCTATATGCTGCTAGATTTTGCTTATAAATGTCTTTTTTTCCTTTTATTTTTGCCATTTGTTTGCTACAGGGCTTGTGCATGAACAAAACAGAGAGGGAGAGTTAGAAATCACCCTTCAGAGGGGATGGCCATGCACAATCTCTTCTTCATTCTCCTGGGTGCATATAGACTTAGCATGTCTTTCAAGCCACTGGGACTCAAACCATGTGATGGGACATGTGGGATCCAATCGCCTTAACTGCCATGTCACTTTCTGGCCCTGCTTGTAAATGTTTTTGTGTTTAGTGAATTGTTTGCATCCATATTCAGAAGACATATTGATTTGTAATTTTCTTATGATGTTTTTCCTGGTTTCAGTTTCAGGAAACCACTGGTTTCATAGTATAATTTAGGAAGTGTTCGCTCCTCTTTTATTTATTTTTTTAAAAAAATTTTTTTAGATGATCATTATTAGATTAAGGTTGTTTCCTTCTAAGTTTTCTGAGTATGTTTATCATGAAATGTTGCATCTTGTCAAATGCTTTTCTGTGTCTTTGGAAATAATAATAATGTGTTTTGTATCCTTTATTAAAATTATATACTAGATTTAATTCATTTTCATATTTTAAGCCAACTTGATATTCCTGGGATAAATTCCACCTGTCATGGTGTAGAATTAATTCTTCTATATGCTGCTAGATTTTGCTTATAAATGTCTTTTTTTCCTTTTATTTTTGCATTTGTTTGCTACAGGGCTTGTGCATGAACAAAACAGAGAGGGAGAGTTAGAAATCACCCTTCAGAGGGGATGGCCATGCACAATCTCTTCTTCATTCTCCTGGGTGCATATAGACTTAGCATGTCTTTCAAGCCACTGGGACTCAAACCATGTGATGGGACATGTGGGATCCAATCGCCTTAACTGCCATGTCACTTTCTGGCCCTGCTTGTAAATGTTTTTGTGTTTAGTGAATTGTTTGCATCCATATTCAGAAGACATATTGATTTGTAATTTTCTTATGATGTTTTTCCTGGTTTCAGTTTCAGGAAACCACTGGTTTCATAGTATAATTTAGGAAGTGTTCGCTCCTCTTTTATTTATCACAAAAATGTGACTAGATTAGTATTTATAGTTTTGTAAATGTTCAGTAGAATTCTCCAGTGAACCCATTTGCACTTGGACTTATGTTCGTGGGAAATTTTTAAGTCACTCGTTTTACCTATTTACAGTTATAGGCCTAATGTTTATTTATTCTTTAGTCAGATTATGTCATTTGTATCTATAATTTGCCTATTTTATCTGTTAAGTAATTGGCTCGCATATAATGGCTTATATTATTTTCTTAAAATATTTTTATTTCTATAAATTTGATCCCAATGTCTACTCCTGGTTTTTGTAATTTAAGTCTTGTCTCTTCTTTCCTTGTCTAATCTAATTAAAGATATTTGTTGATATTTAAAAAGAAACAATTTGGGGGGTTATTATTTCATATTATTTTATTAACATTTGCTCTAATCCTTATTATATCCTTCCACTTCTTGTTTTAGATTTATTTTTCTGTTTTATTTTACATGTCAGGGGGCTTGTGCACTCACCAGAAAGACAAAAGGGGGAGAAAAAGAGACAGAGAAAGAGGAAGCACTGCTAAAGCGGCATGATGATGCCACAATCCATTCTTCTCCATTTTTCCATCCTCTTGAGATTTTGGGCACACACACAAATGCATCTGGCATATTTTTAAAGCCAATGGGGTTAGGATTTGATCAGAGTCACCCATGTGGGACCCAGCACTCAGCACTCTTAACCACTAGCTTATGAAGTCACTGAACTTTACTTTACTTTGCTCTTATCTTTCTAGTGTGTTTAGGTGGAAGTTTTTTTCTTTTTTTCTTTTTTGCTATTTTATATAAATGTTTCAGCTATAAATTTTCCTCTAAGCTCAGCATTATCCATGGCCCATATATTTCTAGTGTGTTGTAATAATTTTCATTCTTCTCAATATATTTTCTTTCTTTTTTAAAAAAAATATTTATTTAACTTTGTTATTATTAATATTATTTTTTAACTTGACAAGAAGAAGAGAGACAGAGAGAGTGAGAGAACAAGTCAGGTCTGAGACTTGAACCATGGTGGGAGTCTAGCGTCTTAATCACCACGCCACCTTGCAGCCCCTCTCAAAATATATTTTCAAATGATCCTTTTGATTTCTTCTTAGATACAGTGGTTATTTTAGAGTGTTTGGTTTAATATAAATATATTTAGAATTTCCCACATATATTTCTGTTATTTTAAATTTGTCATATTGTGGTTAGAGGACATACGTTGTATTCTTTCAGATTTATTAAGGCGTGTTTTATTACCTCATTTTTTTAATCCTGAAAATGATTCCATGTTTACTTGAAGAGAATATATATTCTTCTGTTGTTATTAGATGTCTCTGAGATGGAATTGCTTTATGGAGTTGTTCAAATATTCTATTTCCTTATCGATCTTCTGCATAATTTCTCTGGCCTTTATTGAAAGTGGGGTACTGACATCTCCAACTATGAGTGCTAGATTGTCTTTCTCTCCATAATTGAAAATGTTTTGCTTTTTCTTCATGCATGTCAGACATTTGGGTTGGTTCCATTTTCTAGCAATCATGAGTAGTGCTGCAATAAACATAGTAGTGTAAGTGCTTTTCTGACTGAGCATTCTCCTGTCCTTTGGGTATCTGGAATTGCTGGGTCATATGATAGTTATATTTGAAGGTCTTTGAGGAACCTCCATATTGTTCTCCACAGTGGCTAGACCAATTTACATTCCCACCAACAATGTGAGAGAGTTCCCCTTTCACCACATCCCTGCCAGCACTTACTTCCTTACTTATTATTTATTTATTTATTTATTTATTTATTTATTTATTTATTTATTTATTTATTTATTTATTTTAATCTTTGCCATTCTGACTGAGGTTAGGTGCTATCTCATTGTGGTTTTTTGATCTGCATCTCCCTATGATGAGGGATGTTGAGCATTTTTTCATATACTTTTTGGCTGTTCATATGTCTTCCTTGGAGAGTTGTTTATTCAGCTCATTTACCCATCTTATAATTGGGCTAATCATTTTCTTCAGGGTAAGCCGCTTGAGTTCTCTATGTATTCTGGTTATCAGTCCCTTATCTGCGGCACAGTTAACAAAAATTCTCCTCCATTCGGGGGATCGTAGATTCACACTAATTATGGTGTCCTTTGCTGTGCAGAAACTTCTTAATATGATGTAATCCCACCTGTCTATTTTAGGATTATTGCCTGTGCTTTGGGGGTTTTGCTTAAGAAGTCTTTGACCACCCCAATGTCTCCTAGAGTTTCTTCAGTGTTTTCCAGCAGTAGTTTTATAGTTTGCAGTCTTAGGTTTAGATCTTTGATTCACTTTGAGTTGATTTTTGTTAATGGTGACAGATAGGAGTTCAGATTCATCTTTCTACATTTGGATACCCAGATTTTTCCAGCACCATTTGCTAAAGAGGTTTTCCTTTTCCCACTTGATTGACTGGTACCAAATAATACATTGTTATAACCTTCTCATAATATCATTGCTTTTTATTTTTTATAATAAGTTGAAAAAGGTGGACAGCAGGTGCCATGGTGGTTAAGATGCAGGACTCCCACATGACCAACTGCAGTTCAAGTCCTGGACATGGCAGCTTGTTTTCTCTCTCTTTCTCTCTTTCTCTCTCTGATCAAATTGAATAATAATAATGATAATAAATCAAAAAAATAAATAACTTAAAAACTGTTAAAAATATAAGTTGAGAGTATATAAAATATATATTAGTAGAGTTTTTTTCATTTAATTTTCTCAGTAGAAGATTATGCTTTGGTGGATTTCTTCATTTGTTTCTAAGTATTCAAATTATAATTTAATTTGGGAACCAGCAGTTAGCGTAATGGCTATGTTGCTGAACTCCCACATAGCCGACCATAGTTCGCGACCCGGACCCAGTGGCTTAAAACTCACGCTGGGCGCGTGTGCGTGCGTGCCCAA
>NW_006209696.1:1539325-1549206 GCF_000334495.1 Tupaia belangeri chinensis
GCAGCGTGACCATCCCCCCTGGGGGGTGATTTCTCGCTTTCTGTCTCTATGTCTGTCTCTGTCTGTCTGGTGAGTGCACGCGCCCTATAGTGAAAATCTTTCCAAAAAAAAAAATATTATAATTTAATTTAATTTCTTTATTTCAATATAGGTTAACTTATTCCTGTCTTGTATGTGCTGTTATTGTAAAATTTATTGCATTTCCACTTGGTGTAGTATCAACAATACACTTATTATTTCATACAATTGGAATTTAAACTTAATGAGTAAAGAAAGGAGAAAAAACATTCATTTATGCAGTCTTTTACACTTATATAATTAGAGAGGTTTAAATTTTTGTTTTTGTTTTTTTGTTTTTAGTGTGTGTGTGTATGTGTGTGTGTGTGGATTCAAATCTTTTTGGTGCCCTTCACTTTTAGCCTGAAGAACTTCCTTTTTGTGTAATAAAAGTATTTATCCTACCCCATTCAGGTGCATGTGCTGCTAAGAAGTTATGTGATTCTATAAACTGGGACCACACAGAAGGCCCAGTTTCAATTTGCAGTACAACCTAAAGGCCAAATGCTGTGGCCTGTGCCTGTAATCCCAGCAACTCAAGGAGGCTGAAGTAGGAGGAGTGCAAACTCAAAACTGGCAGAAGAAGTAATTAATGAGACTGTCTAAAAAGGAGCAGCTGTGGCACCTGCCTGTATTCTCAATAGGAAGGCGGAGCAGGAAGATGATGTAATGGCAAGACTCTACCTGAAAAACAAACAAACAAACAAATAAACAAAGGGACGTTCTTGCATAACAAATAATCTATGTTTTCATTTATTTGGAAATGATTTTACCTTACCTTACATTTTTTGAAAAATAATTTCGTTCAATAATGATTCTTAGCTAATTGTTTTTCACTTAATGCTTTGAATGAACCTCACTGCTATTGACCTTCACTGTTAATCTTATACTATTTCTCATATATTTATTAATCCAATCTTCTCTTGTTGCTCTCAAGATGTTCCTGCCTTTGTTTTCTAGCATTTTTACTAGGTGTAGATCTTTTTATGCTTCTTTTACTCAAGAGTTTATTGTGTTCCTGGAATATATAAATTAAGATTTTTTTTTTTTATAAATTTGAAATGTGTCAATCATTGTTTCTCTTAGTATTTTTTTTTCTGCTTTTTTCGCTCTCCCCTGTTCTTTGGTACCTCATTAGAGGCAGTTGGAGCACTTTATAGTTCTCTATATTTCTCTGTGACCTTGTTCTCTTTCTAATTTTTTCATCTATTCTTTTTTTTTTTTTTTTGAGAGATTTTCACTATAGGGCGCGTGCACTCGCCAGACAGAGAGAGACATTAGAGACAGAAAGCAAGAAATCACCCCCCAGGGGGGATGGTCACGCCACAATCCCTTCTCCTCCATTCTCCTCTCGAGATCTTGGGCACGCACGCACATGTGCTCTTTGTGAGTTTTTAGCCACCGGGTCCGGGACACGAACCGCTGTCGACTACGTGGGAGTCCAGCGACATAGCCATTATGCTAACTGCTGGTTCCCTTTTTCATCTATTCTTAATCTCCATGAATCTATTTGCACCTTTGATGACATAAATCTCACAGTTCAAATCTATTGTTTGCATCTCTAGTGAGTTTTTTTTTTTTTAATTATTATACTTTTCAAGTCCAGAATCTTCATTTGGTTTTGTTTTAAAATTTTGGTATTTTTTTTTTGTTCTTTATTTGATGAAACAATGTCATCCTGACCTCCTTTACTCTCGTTTTACTTTTTATTGATACTTTATCATTGTATATATCTATAGGGAAAAATTTGATATTTTGATACATGTTCTGTAGAGATGGACAATGATCAAATCACAGTGGTTACTATATCCATCACCCACAAATTTATCATTTCTTTGTGGCGAGGACATTCAAAAACTACTCTTCTAGCTAGCTATGCATATTCAATACCGTATTGTTAACTATAGTCATCAGAGAGTATAATGTAGCACTAGAACTTATTTCTCCATTCTAATTGTCACTCCTTTACTCTTTAAGCATAGTTCCCCTTAGCTTTTTAAAATGTAGTTTCAATAGCTGTTCTGGAGTCTTTGTATAAACCCAACACTTTGGCTCTTTTCTATGCAATTTCTTTTGGCTACTTTTTTCCCTGTACATGGGCCACATGAATTCCTGTGTCTTTGCTTATCTTAAATATACGGTTGAACACTGGACACTTTAGGTAATAAATAAGAGGTCTTCCAAAAGTTTGTGCTAGTGGATATTATGAAAAACCTAAGCATATATTATAAGTTTTTTGCACCAAAATAAACTCATATTTTAATTACGCTTTTCCATGAGCTCTCTGAAGTACTTTTGTATTTACTGATTCCCTTATTTATTTATTTTGGAGATGTTTCTGCTGTAGGGCGTGTGCACTTGCCAGAAAGAGAGAGAGAGAGAGTCAGAAAGCGAGAAATCATTCCCCAGGGGGGATGGCCACGCTGCGATCTCTTCCCCTCCATTCGCCTTTCGGGATTTTAGGTATGCTCACAAGCACACCTGGCACGAGTTTAAGCCACCAGGTCCAAGACTCGAACTGTGGTCCACTACATGAAAGACCAGCGACATAGCCATTACTCCAACTGCTGCTCCTACTGATTCCCTTATTTTGTGCTCTTGTTTTCTTATATTTTTAAAAACACAGAATGTTTTATTGAGCTCTTGATTTGAAGGTGGTGACAACTTATAGTGCCTAGACTTGCACATGTTCTCAGTCTTCATTAAATGACAATAGTTTTAACAGTGACTTATTCGTCTTCCTGGTCTCTCTTTTAAGGGATCTGCCTCATTTAGTATTGCACCCAGCTATAGCTGTTAAGCTATACAAATTCCTTTTGATTGATTTATTAATTTTAACAGTGTCCTGGTGCATATACTGTTCTATAGTATGATCAGATCAAATACAGACTCTTTGCAGGGGTCATTTTGGAAGTGAGTTTTGGGGTTCGTTTATAAATCAGAAAGGTTTTCTTAGCTGTCCCTCCCTCTGGTTCTTTCTGGCAGACAAACTGGCCTGTAGCTTAGCTTGTTTTTCTCATGGATCTATAAATCTCCTCTTAATTGCTTACTGCCACCATACCTACTGATTTTTGAGAGTGTCCTTAAGCTTCGATTTTCTCACACTTTGTTCCAAATAAACTCAGTTCCCCTGGGATAAACTTAAGCTCTAATTTTATGGTCTGCCTTTCTCATTGGGCAGAGTCTCTGTATTGCTGCTCTGGAGCATTGGGCAGGGACAATGACCAACTTCTCACAGTGTGATTTTTAAGACCTATTATAAATCAAGTAAGTATTGTATTGACATAAATATGGACAGAGATCAATGGAGCAAAATATAGAGTGCAGAAATAGACCTACACATATACGGTCAGTTAATTTTGATAAAGGTATTAAGATAAATTAGTAGAAAAGATAGTTGTTGTTGTTTTTTAAAATAGCGATGGAAAAACTAGATACTCATATGAAAGTAAATAAATCTTGTTCTGGACTTTAATTCTTATACAAAAACTAACTCTTGATAGATAATAAATGGGAAAATAAAAAAATAAAAAATAAAATCTAAACCTATAAAACGTTCAAACTATATAATGAAGAATTAATGTTTAGGGACATTTTAAATATGTGAAAAATATTTTTATAGAAGACACAACAAGCACTACTATAAAGCAAAAATAAATGCATAATTAATTGAATATCATTGAAATATATTATTTGTAAACTGTCCTTAAGGAATGGAAAGGCAAACCACAAATAGAAAATATTTGCAGTTACATATCCAACAAAAAAATTGAATCCAGGAAATAAAAATAACTCAGTAAATAAAACACAATTTGATAATTTGACAAAAAAAAAAAACATTTGAATAGATACTTCTCAAAAGATATGCATGTGACCAAGAACTCAGAAAGATTCTCACAATTTTTGAATTCATATGAAATATAGGTGTTTTTTATTCCTCAGCTTGGACTTCTTTAATCTAATACCGTTGTATATTTTAGTTTCCAGAGCATCTGGCTTTCACAAACCAATGTAAGTAGTGGGTATTTTTTTTTAAGTTTCTTTCTTTCTTTTCTATATTTATGATTTCTTATTTTTTAATATTAAATCACTGCACCTCTTTACAATATACAAAATGTTTATTTCCCAGTGTAATTACATTGCATATTAGTCAAGTCATAGATATTACCATGAACATTGTCATAAATAAATAACTTTTTATTTTTGTTTCTATTAAATATATTTCCTCTGATCACTTCTCTCTCATCTCCTGTTACCCATTCCCTCCTATACTGTTTCTACTATCTTTTTTTTTTCTTTTCTTTTCTTGGAGAGGTTTTTGCTATAGTGCTCGCGCACTCTCCAGAAAGACAGAGAGAGAGACAGAGAGACAGAAAGCGAGAACTCACCCCCACTCCAGGGGGGATGACCACACCGCCAATCCCTTCTCCTCCAGTATCCTCTCAGGATCTTGGGCACACACGCACACGCACCTGGTATGTGTTTAAGCTGCTGGGTCTGGGACTTGAACCGTGGTCGACTACATGGGAGTCCAGTGACATAGCCATTACACTAACTGCTGGTCCCTGTTTCTACTATCTTCAGTTGCTCTCCTTGATATTCAATCTTCCTATCTTTCAGTTTCTGCAATAGAGTATAGATATTCAGTATATATTAAATGGAGACATACAATGCTTGTCTTTCATAGTCTGACTTGTTTCACTTATCATTAAATCTTCCATATTCATCCACTTCATATCACAGGTCAGGGTCTCATTGTTCTTTATGGATGAATAGATCTTCAGTTGCTCTCCTTGATATTCAATCTTCCTATCTTTCAGTTTCTGCAATAGAGTATAGATATTCAGTATATATTAAATGGAGACATACAATGCTTGTCTTTCATAGTCTGACTTGTTTCACTTATCATTAAATCTTCCATATTCATCCACTTCATATCACAGGTCAGGGTCTCATTGTTCTTTATGGATGAATAGTATTCCAAACTGTATTTGTGTCACATTGTTTTTCAATTTATTCATCTGCTCTTGGACATTTGGGCTGATTCCAAGGCTTAGCAATTTTGAATAGTGATGCAATGAACATGGATGTGGAAGTGTTTTTGCAACTAAGGGTTTTCTTATCCTTTGAGTAGATACCCAGGAGTGGAATTACTGGGTCTTATGGTGGTTCTATGTGTAAGTTTTTGAGGAACCTGTGTAATTCTACATGGTGGATATACTAATTTACATTCCTATCAACAATGTAGGAAGGTTCCTTTTTCCTCACAGCCTGACCAGCATTTATCATTCTGTAGTTTTTTTTTTTTTTAAAGTTAGTCATTCTAACTGATGTTAAGTGGTATCACACTGAGGTTTTAATTTACATTTCCCTTATGAGAAGAGATGTTGAGCATGTTTTCATGTTTTTTGGCTATTCGTATGTCTTTGTTGGAGAGTGATTTGTTAACTCATTCATGAATCTTTTATTTGATTTTTTCTTTCTTGTTCTTTCTTTCTTTTTCTTTTTCTTTTTCTTTTTCTTTTTCTTTTTCTTTTTCTTTTTCTTTTTCTTTTTCTTTTTCTTTTTCTTTCTTTCCTTGTCTCTTTCTTTCTTTCCTTCAGATAAGTTGCCTGAGTTCTCTCTATATTCTGCTAATCATTCCCTTATATGAGGCACAGTTCACAAATATATTTTCCTGTTCTGCAGGTTGTCTATTCAGAAGAGGAGAATTGTTTATTTTTTTGTCCCATTTGTCTATTTTGGAGATTATTACCTGTGTTTTGGAGGTTTTATTTAAGAAGTCTTTGCCTACTCTGATGTCTCCAAGCATTTCTTCTGTGTTTTCTACCAGTAGTTTTATACTCTGAGGTTTTATGTTTAGATCTTTGATCCATGTTTAGTTGATATTTGTTAGTGGTGAGAGAAAGGGGTCCAGTTTCCTTTTTCTATAGGTGAATATCCAGCTTTTCTAGTACCATTTGCTGACGAGATTTACTTTTCTTCACTGGGTTGACTTATGCCCTTTGTCAAAAATTAATTGGCTATACATTTTGAGATTTGTTTCTGGATTCTCTATTCTGATCCATTGGTCTACATGTCTGTTTCTGTTTCAGTTCAATGCTATTTAAATTATCACAACTTTGTAATATATTTTGAAGTCAGGAAGTGTGATGACTCCTACTTAATTCTTTTTTAAACAGTATAATTTTGGCTATATGGGGGCTTTTATAATTACAGATAAATTTTATGATTTTTTTTCTATTTCTGGGAAGAATATCTCTGGCAGTTTGATTGGAATTGCATTGAATTTGTAGATTAATTTAAGTAGAATGGCCATTTTGATGATATTAATTCTTCTAATCCAGGAAGATAGGATATCTTTCCTATTTGTATATTAATTTTAATTTCTGTTTTTAGTTTTACATAGTTTTTATTTTGCTTATTTATTTATTTATTTATTTTGTAGAGGTCTTTATCCCCTTGGTTATATTTATTCCTTTTTTAAAAAAATGTTTATTTTTTTATGACTACTGTATACAAGATTGCTTTCTTTAATTATGCCTTACCTGTTCATTGCTGGTGTATAAAAATGGTATAGATATTTGTATGTTGATTTTGTATCCTGACACTTCACCATATACATTTATCACTTATAGAAGGTTTTATCTTTTCCTTTTTCATAGGTTTTTGCCCTAGGGTATATGTGCTTGCTGGAGAGAGAGAGAGAGAGAGACAGAGACAGAGATAGTCAGAAGAAAAGTAAGAAATTCCTCCCCTGGGAAAGATGGTCAGGCCCAGTTGCTTCTCCCCTATTTTCCTCCCAGGATCTTGGACATGCATGCACATGTACCCCACGTGTTTTTCAAGCCACCAGGTTCATGACTCAAACCACTATCAGCCATGTGGGACTCCAGTGAAGTAAATGCTATGTCATCTCTTGGCTTGCAATTTATAGGATTGTGTGTGTGTGTGTGTGTGTGTGTGTGTGTGTGCGTATGTGTGTATTTCTTGGGTTTTTCTGTATATATTATCATGTCATCTGCAAGTATAAATATTTTCACTTCTTTTCTTATATGACTGTCTTTTATTTGACTTTCTTGCTTTATTGTATGACTAGGACTTGAATACTATGTTGAAAAAATAGAAAATGAGTAGTGGCTTTTAACACATGTAGTTTGGAGAATAGAAGAGAGGGAAAGTAAGGGTCAGGAGTTGTCATCGTTTTCTGTTGAATATATTTTTTCTCTCCTTTCCAGATAATGAGCACAGGCATCCAATATGGAGAATACTGATGTTATTTCTTTCTCTTTGTTTATTTATTTATTTATTTTTTGGTTAATTATGCTAGAGGGCATGTGTTCTTGAAAGAGAGAAAGTGAAAAAGCACCTCCTGTTGGGGATGGCCACACACACCATAAAGTCTTCTTTTCCACCACTCTTTTAGGGATTATGGCCATGCACACACCCATCTGGTGTGCTTTTCAAGTTGCCAGGTCCAAGAATCAAACCATGCATTCAGACATAAAACCTACCAGTCTTTGCCATCATGTTCTGGCTGCCCCCTGATGCTGCTTTTGAAAGGTTCAAAGACCTGCTGAAGCAGCTTGGGTCATTACAATACAGGCTAAGGATGGAGTACTGCTAAGGGTGGAGGACTAAGTGTGTTTCCAGAGATCAAATGTGGACTGAAGTAATAACCTGACTTTGCCTTATATCATCTATGAAATGGTCACCTGAATGGTCTGGACAATGACCATTGAAAGAAGTTAGAGTTATAAAATTGCAGCTCTAAATTTAAAAATTGGTTTTCCACATCTCTCACATAAGTATGCTTCTTTATGTCGTTCTTCAAACTACAAATCAAGATTAAGGTAGTGGTCTATTAAATAAATTTTGTATATATATTTTCTGCCTGGTCTTCGAGTGATATCAGTAACTTTCTATGAGGTATTTTAATAATTTCAACTGAAATTATTTATAAATAATGTCATAAATTAAACTAAATGGTCAAATTAAAAATTGTTTTTAATAATTGAACAAGATACTTATCAATTTAGTTTTCCATAAGACATTATTTTGTTAAAAAGAAAAATGTGAGAGTGAAAGAAAGTAAATTAAATAATATTAGAATTCTAGAAATTTTAAAACCACAAAGACCCATTCACCTTCTTGTAGCAAAGTATTGATGTTCTATGTGTCAGTTTAGAATTAGCTCTCAAATTATTTTTATATATCAGTCCCTCTTGTCATTTTTAAACATTCTTTTTTTATTTAGACAGTTTTTTGCTATAGGGCATGTGTACATACTGGAGAGACAGACATAAAGTGAGAAATCGCCCACCTCCAGGGGGAATGACCATGCCACAATCCCTTCTCTTCCATTCTCCTCTTGTATTTGAGGCATGCAAGCATAGGTGCAAGTGTATTTCAAGCTGCCCATTCTCGGACTCAAACCATGATCGCCTACTTGTGAGCCCACCAAAGTAATCATTATGCTGGTGTGAACATTCTTAAGTTAAATCTGTAGTTAAAATGACTTAAATAAACATGTACATGAACTGTCTGCTTTGCCACTAGACATTTAACTTAAAGAGTTTTGTTATTTTCTGAATTTCATTTTCTTTAATATGGAAATAATAAAATCTACTTAATTTCATTGATAGTCAAATTAAATGAATCAAATTAAATGAATCAATCAGATTAGGTCTCAAGAAATACATTTCTCCCACTACTATAATACAGAACTTCTTAAGTTGCAAATTACAATCTTCTTATTTATCAATTATAAAATTAGATTAACATAAAAGATAAATATATGCTACATTTTAGAGTAAATCAATATTACAACAAATGAATGACCAGTGGTATGATCATGACTAAATGTTGATTCTTATGGTAGACTGTAAAATGTTGTAATGTATTCTCTCAGCATTAAAAAAACTATACTTCTATTTATATTATAATGTTCACATCAGATGCCACTAGGGGGACTTGTATTATCAGAAGTTTCTTTCCAAAGCAACAGTAGAAATGAAAGAGGAAAATGTGTTAAAGTAAAAATGCCAGGAAGTGATTTTTTTTCTTTTCTTTTTACAAATAATTTATTTACATTTAATTATTGAACATCTTCATGTGGTATGATACAATTTTCCAAAGCATGCATGCAGTGCATGATAATCAAATTAAGGATATTACCATATTCATTTTTTTCAACAAAGAACATTCTATTTTTTCTGTACTGGATTTTGTTTTTGTTCCTGAGATTATAAATATATGAGAGTGGCAAGCCTCCCCTTATTTTTATTTATTTTTTAAATTTTTTTAATATACATTAAATCACATTATCTAGCTTGCAAAGTGAACATTTCAATATGTGAACATTTCTTCCCAGTCCAGTTGATCAAAATATCATCAACCAATAACACCACTACCTCCCCATCCTGTCAATGCTCTGCCTCCATATTCCTCCTCCAAATGTCCTTCCTTAGGCCTCACTTCTCCACACACACACCACATCTGGCATTAACCCCCATCTCTTGTATTTGTACAACCTTAGGTCAATCAGTTTCTGTCATAGAGTGCAGACACTCCATATATATTAAGTAGGGACATACAATGTCTCTCCTTCATAGCCTGGCTTGCTTCACTCAGCAGTAAATCTTCCATATTCTTCCACTTTCTGTCAAAAGTCAGGGTTTTAATGGTTTTTATGACTAAATAGTATTCCATAGAGCATATGTGCCACAGTTTTTCAATCCATTCATCCATATGGGGGCATTTGGGTTGGTTCCATGTCTTAGCAATCATGAACGGTGCCGCAATAAACATCGATGTGCAAGCAC
>NW_006209696.1:1549243-1549600 GCF_000334495.1 Tupaia belangeri chinensis
TTGTTCTCCACAGTGGCTGGACCAATTTACATTCCCACCAGCAGTGTAAAAGAGTTCCCTTTTCACCACATCCCCACCAACACTTATCAGTTATTGTTTTTTTAATCTTAGACATTCTTACTAGGGTTAGGTGGTATCTCATTGTTTTGATCTGCATTTCCCTTACAATGAGGAATCTTGAGCATTTTTTTCATATGCCTTTTGGCTATTCATATGAAATCTTTAGAGACTGTTTTTTTTCAATTCCTTCTCCCATCTTTTAATAGGGTTGATTATCTTTTTTCCAAACAGCAGCTTGAGTTCCTTGTGTATTCTGGTTGTTAGCCCCTTATCTGATGCATAATTTACAAAAATATT
>NW_006209696.1:1550033-1578909 GCF_000334495.1 Tupaia belangeri chinensis
CCATGCTGTTTTGATTACCACAGCTTTGTAGTAAATTTTTGGGTCAGGGAGTGAGATGCCACCCACTCCACTCTTCTTGTGTAGAATTGGCTTGGCAATATGGAGTCTTTTATAATTCCAGACGAATTTTATGATTGTCTTTTCTAGATCTGTGAAGAATGTGTCTAGTACTTTGATTGGCATAGTATTAAATATGTAGGTAAATTTGGGTAGAATAGTCATTTTGATTATATTAATTCTTCCAATCCAAGAACTTGGGAAGTCCTTCCACTTTTTTGTGTCATTTTCAATTTTTTTTAGCTTCTCATAGTTTTCATTGTGGAGGTCTTTCATTTCTTTGGTTAGATTTATTCCTACATATCTTATACTTTTGGTGGCTATGGTAAACGGAATAACTTTTTTCAATTGTATCTCAGTCTGCCTGTTATTCGTATATAGAAAAGCTATCAATTTTTTTTATTTTGATCTTATATCCTACAACTTTACTGTGATCATGTATTACTTCCAGTAATTTTTCCATGGAGACCATTGGATCTTCTATGTATATAATTATGTCATCTGTGAATAAAGTTTCACCTCTTCTTTTCCTATTTGAATGCCTTGTATTTTATCCTCTTTTCTGATTGTGTTTGCAAGGACTTCCAGTACTGTATTAAAAAGGAGTGGAGAAAGTGGGCATCCTTGTCTTGTTCCCATATTTAGTGGGAAAACTTTCAGCTTTTCTACATTCTGAAAAATACAAATCCAAAATGCAATGTAATAGCAACTGACACCTGCTAGGATGGCTACTAACAAAACAATGAAAGATAACAAGTGGTGAGGCTGTGGAGAAAAGGAAACCTTTGTACATTGTGAGAAAATAAATTCATTCAGCTATTATAGAAAATGGTATACAGGTTGCTGAAAATTTTTGAAACAAAATTTCCATATGATCCAGCAATCCCACTACTAAATATGTATCCAAAAATACATGAAATTGGTATGCTCTCCAATGTTCATTGAAGCATTATTCACAATAGCCAAAATATGGAATCAACCTGAGTATCCATCAGTGGATGAATGGATAAGGAAAATGTGGTTTATATACATAATAAAACGTTCTTCAACCTAAAAAAATAAATAAGTTCTGCCATTTGGGACAACATAAATAAACCTGGAGAACGTTATGCTAAGTACAATATGGCAAACAAAGACAAATAGTGCATGATCTCCTATGTGGAGTCTAAAAAATTTAAACTCATAGAAACAGAATAAAAAAATACTTACCTGGTATAGGAGAAAGGGATGGAGGAAATGGGGAGATGTTATTCAAGTGGTACAGATTTTAGTTATAATATAAAATGAATAAGTTTTGGAGATCTAATGTACAACATGGCAACAATAGTCAATAATGTATAGTTGGAATTTGCTAAGGAAGTAATTCTTAAGTATTCTCAGTGTGCACATGTGCACGTGCACACACACACATACACACTCATGCACAGACACACAAAGGAAACTATTTGAGGTAATAGGATTTGTTAATTAACTACCATGGTAATTATTTCACAATACATATTATATTT
This sequence comes from Tupaia belangeri chinensis, assembly GCF_000334495.1. Lineage (NCBI taxonomy): Eukaryota > Metazoa > Chordata > Mammalia > Scandentia > Tupaiidae > Tupaia > Tupaia belangeri. Next base: position 1,551,599 of record NW_006209696.1, read on the forward strand.
AAAATTTAGGTATTTTCTACCCTGTAAGTATTTAGAATTAAAAAAAAAAAAATTCCAAAGAGCATGTGTACTCATTCAAAAGAGACAGAGAGAGGAAAAGCGAGGAAGCACCTCTCATGGGGCATGGACATATTACAATCTCTTTTCATCCATTTATCCTTCTTGATATGTAGGGCACACATGCACATGTGTCCAGCATGATTTTCATGCAACCAACCCAAACCACACAATAGTCCATGTGGGATCCAGCTGCCTTAATCACTAAGTCATGGGCTAGCCCAAATATGTACAATTTTCATTTGTGAATTATACCTCAATGAAACTGGGAAAATGATATATTAAGAAACAATTCTTGGGAGCATTAGGTGGTGCAATGGTTACATTGCTGGACTCCTACATAGTTGATCGCAGTTTGAGTCCTAGATCCTGTGGCTTATAGCTCATGCCGGTGCGTGTGCATGCGGGCCCAAAATCCTCAGAAAAGAATGCAGGAGAAGGGATTGCAGGGTGAGGATCCCTCCTTCAGAGTGAATTCTCACTTTCTGGCTTTGTCTCTCTGGCAAGCACACGTATACTTTAGCAAAAATATTCCTAAAAAAAGGAAAAAATTCTTTAGCAGCCATGATGGCACAGACAGTAATGTGCTACTAGATGTGGCGCTACAGGGGGGCCTGGGTTCAGATCTCAGGTTGACTTGAACACATCAGGAATTACACATGGACCCATAGCTAAGGCTGGATGGAGAGCTGGAGAGAGAATTGTGGCATGGTTAGACCATATCAAAGGTGCTTCTTTTTTATTTGTCTCACAAAAGAAACAGCTACATTTATAATGAAACAAAACAATTCTTCAATAATTTGTATTTAATGAAGAACTATAGCTTCAAAAGGAACTCCTTAAAGTGTCTTGGGTAGTGTTGACTTATTTTATAAGTTTGGTGGTACTGTAACATCAAAATATACTCTTCACTGGGGAGAAATGTTCACATATTGAAATGCTCGCATTGTAAGCTAAACAATGTGATTGAATGTATATACAAAAAAAGAAAGAAATTAAATAAAAAAAGAAAAGAAGCAAAACATTTAAGGGAGTCAAAATGGAATGAAATCTGTTGATTATAATGTTTATTATAGTAATGTCTTTGATTGGACTCATATGCAGGGTATTCATGGGAAAATTCATTTGGTATGTTGTAATGATACATAGTGATTAAATGCATACAAAAAATGGAATTGTTTGTCTGGAATAGTGGTTAAAAAAGGACTGTTGTTTTGGAAGGGGTGTATATATTTACTACATATAGCAGTATCTGGTAGTAGAAGTCACTTAATAAATATTTTTGATTGAATTAAAAAAAATACTCTTCCTTCTGTAAATGCTTAATGAAGACAAAACCAGTGGTTCTTTATTTTCTTTCTTTCTTTCTTTCTTTCTTTCTTTCTTTCTTTCTTTCTTTCTTTCTTTCTTTCTTTCTCTCTTTCTCTCTTTCTCTCTTTCTCTCTTTCTTTCTTTCTTTTTCTTTCTTTCTCCTTTGAAGAGGTTTTTGCCTTAGGGTGTAGGTACTCACAAGGAGGGGATGGGGGAGGTAGACAGAGACAGTTAGAGGGAAAGTGAGAAATCACCCTCCAGGGAAGATGGCCATGCTGCAATCCTTTCTCCTCCATTCTCCTCTTGGGATCTTAGGCACACACACATGAACACACTCCTGGTGTGGGTTTTAAGCAAGCCACTGGGACCAGGACTCAAACCACAGTAGGCCATGTAGGAGTCCAGTGACATAACCACTATGCTATCTGCTGGCCCCATCACTGGTTCTCTTAAAAATAGATTTAATGCATGACATTCCCAGTAACACTTTGATCTCAAGGTGATATACAATAGAAATGATTTCATGTTTATTTAATATCTACTAAGAAGAAAGTCTGTTCTGAATACAAAGATGATGACATGCATGAGACATGTTTTTTTTTTTATCTACAGAAATAAAAATTTCTTAAATCATGAGATATCAAGAAGTAAGAGAAGACTTAATCAAATTGGATAAATTGATGTTAATTTCACAAAGCTACTCATTAAAAAGTAGTGGGTCTAATAGAGGAGAACCTCAGGGTGACTAACCCAGAACTACTTTGAGGAAAGGAGGGAGCAAATATAGGACAAAGTCCTATGGAGAAGACTATCTTTAGAGCAGCAATGAGCTGAGATCAACAAATACAACCAGCCTGAAATAACCTCTTGTAAAGGAAACCAGGAGACTAAGCACCTAACTTACCATTCTTTTCCATCCTTATCTTCTATGGCTTTTTACTAGTGAACTCACTGATGGAAAGTCAGCTTTTAAGTTGGAAACGAAAGTGGGTTAGATTGGAGAGTGACCTGCATCTCCCTTATAATGAGGGTTGTTGAGCATTTCTTAAAGGTTTATTTTACTTATTATTATTTTAATATATTTTATTTTATTTTTTAAATACATTTAGTCACTATACATCATTTAGTTTGTAAAATGAATTTTCCAATATGAACACATTTTACACCAGTCCAGCTGGGGATACTATATACTTTATCATCAACAGATGATAATCCATTTCTGTGTCCCATAAATGTCTTGCCTATTTTTCTTCTTAATGACTTTCCTCACACTCTCCTCTTTCTCCCACACTATATCTGGTGTCTATAACCATTTTCTATTTTTCTATATCCTCTGTTTTTTCAGTTTCAACCATAGAGTGCAGGCAGTCAGTATACATTAAATGGAGACATAATGTCTCTCCTTCATAGCCTGGCTTGCTTCACTCAGAAGTAAATCTTTCATATTTGTCCAGTTTCTATCAAAAACCAGGGCCTTGTTTTTTTTTTATGGATGAATAGTATTCCCTAGAATATATGTGCCACACTTTTTTCAATCAATTCTTCTGTCTGTGGACATTTAGGTTGATTCTATGTCTTAGCAATTGTGAATAATGTTACAGTAAACATAGATGTGCAAGTACTTTTCTTCACTAAGTGTACTCCTTTCCTTTGGGTAGATACCCAGAAGTGGGATTGCTGGATCATATGGTAGTTCTATTTGTAGATTTTTGAGTAATCTCCAAATTGTTCTCCACAGTGACTGGACCAATTTACATTCCCACTAGCGGTGTAGGATAGTTCCCCTATCACCATATCCCTGCTAGCACTTATCATCTTTTTTTTTTTCTTTTATCATAGTCATTCTGACTGGAATTAGGTGTTATCTCATTGTGGTTTTGATCTGCATCTCCCTTATGATGAGGAGTGTTGAGCATTTTTCCATATGCCTTTGGGCTGTTTGTATGTTTTCCTTAGAGAGTTGTTTTTTCAGCTCATTTTCCCATATTATAATTACATTGATAATTTTTTTGAGTAAACTGCTTGAATTCCCTGTGTATTCTTCTTATCGATTCCTTCTCTGAGGCATAGTTTACAAAAATATTTTCCCAATCTGAGGGTTGTCAATTCACACTAATTATTGTGCCTTTTGCTGTGCAGAAAATTCTTAATCTGATGTAATCCCACTTTTCTATTTCTGGGATTATTTCCTGTGCTTTGGGAGGTTCTATTTAATAAGTCTTTACCTTCCCCAATGTCTCCCAGAGTCTCCACAGAGTTTCCCACCAGTATTTTTATAGTCTGAGGTCTTAGGCTTAGACCTTTTATTCACATGAGTTCACAGATAAAGACAGAGAGGGAGAGAGAGAGAGAGAGAGAGAGAGAGAAAGAGAGAGAGAGAGAGAGAGAGAAAGTCATCAGGTCTGGGACTCAAACTGTGTTTGGCTGTGTGGGATTTCCAGTGCCTCAAACACCACGCCACCTGCTTACCCTGAGCATTTTTTTATATGATTTTTCAGTGTTTGTAAGTGATACATAGTGCTTGAATATATAAAAGAAATTAAAAAGAAAGTTTGGAGAGTGAAATCATCTGAGAGAAAGGGAAAGAATCCTGCAAAAGAATAAACACCAAATTGCTATACAAAGCAATATTTTAAGTTAGTTCTAAGCATAACTTTCTTTATAAATTTAATGGAGAATCATTTAATTATGTATTTGGTAGAGCCAGGAAAATGTAAAGGGAAAGATGATATGGCATGTGAGACAGCAGAAGGGTAAAACATAAATTGCAAAGTATAAGCAGAAGTATGACAAGTGTAATTTGCTTGGCTAGAAAAATATTCTGAAGTGCAACAACAGTTGTGCTTATCTACATATTTTCTGTAAAATGTGTGTGTGTGTGTGGGTGTTTGCACATGCACATATATTTTCACTTTTAGTGTAGTTAAAAAAGGAAAAATTAAAATATTCTTACTGTTATTCATGTTGAGTAACAGGTAAGGGCTACTCAAGACACATAGGATCTATTAACCCAAACTATATTCTAACAGTGAATTTTACCAAAACCTTGCTCTTTGTCTTCTTCCTCCCTCCATAGCTCCTCTTACTCCCTTCCTTCCTTTGGTTAGGTTGCTGTAATAAAATATTATACTTGGTGAATATTTATTTCTCACAATTCTGGAGACTGGGAAATCTGAGATCAACAACTGGGAAGATTCAATATCTTGCCTTTTTCCTTTCCATGTCCTCACATGGCAGAGACAGAGAGAGAGAAAGACAAAAAGAGAGAAAAGCAAAAAGCAAAAACAAAAACAAAAAGACACACACATTGGTTTCTTTATTCCATCACAGAGATTCTATCCTTGTTGCATCACAGAGATTCTACCCTCATGACCTCATGTAAACCTAATTACTCTCAAAAGCCCCTCCTCTAAATACCAGGACTTGGGAATGAGGTCTTGAACATATGAATTTGAGGGTCACATTTTAGTCCATAACACTACCTTCTTCTCTTTATGGTTCTTTTTCCTTACAAACTGTTTTATTGTTTGGATGTTATATTACATACGTAGAGTCTCAGGATGTATGTAATACCAGTTTTAGTACCCAATAATATGATATCATGCAATTAATTGTTTATTTCTGAAATTTTGTTAAAGCTTCTGTATTATCAAAATGAATGATTATTTATGCTTAAAGGAGGAGGCTAAAAAAAATACTGATTCAAATTTTAGTAGGAAAAAAAAGGATTGCAAGAATATATTTTCCATAGCATTTCTGAATGATCTGATGAAGGAAAAGCTCTTTTATTTTACTAATTGTTATAAACCACAGACCAAATTCGTAATGTATATGACAAATTTCATCTTAATGATACTTTAATAAGAAATGTATTTCTATTAAGGAATTCTTCAATGTCTCAGGGCTTTTCAGACTATACTAAACAATATAACCAATAAAATAATACATATATATAAGCAATTCAATATTCTTTACTTTCAGCAGATAACATCTTTTTGAAAGATTGAAATTTTTTATAATGGAACAGATTTTATCAACTTTGCACCAACATATGAGGAGATATCAAAGTTTTTGGGAAAATGTGAGACCAGCAGTTGGAGTAATGACTATGTCACTGGACTCCCATGTAGTTGACCATGGTTTGAGTCGTGGACCTGGTGGCTTAAACTCACGCCACGTGCATGTGTGTGCATGTCTAAGATCCCAAGAGGAGAATGGAAGAGAAGGGACTGCAGTGTGAACGGTGATTTCTGACTTACTGTTACTCTGTCTCTCTGTCTCTCTGTCTTTCTGGTGAGTGCACTTGCTCTGTAGCAAAAAAAAAAAAAAAACAAAAACAAAAAAGAAAATTTGGGAAAAAGATAAAATCAAAGCCTCAGTTTACTTGTATATTCTATTACAAAAAATAGAAAATCTATGCATAGTTTTTTCATAATTTGCATTTTCCATGAAGTTATTAGGGATTTATCATATCATAATCAACTTTATATTGTTTATTTCAAAATAAACCACCAAAGTTTATTTCTCAGTTATATGTATTGAATACATATTTTAAGACATTCTCCAAAATATTATAAATATAATGCCAAAGGCAACCATTATGAGAACATTTTACTATTTATAGTAGTTTTCTTCCAGGTGGTTTTTGTTTTACTTCAAAAACATTTAATTAATTGGACTAATTTGCATTATTATTTTGCCATAGTGAATATATATAATAAAACAATGAAACAACTTTATTAATCTATGAAATAAGATAGATTATATCTTATTATATTTCACTAAATATAAAGAGTTTATAAATATACAATTGTCCCGACCCGCAGGACAGTCAAACAGGTTTCCTGAAGGAAGGAGTGAGAGACGGGATGAATGACGCAGTGTTACAACACGGAGACGACGCAGTGTTACAACTCTTCAGGGTCGTCCATTTATTGTGGGCAGCACAGAGATGACACAGTGTCACAGCTCTTCAGGGGCATTCAGAGACAACGGAGTGTTACAACCCTTCAGGGTTGTCTGGAGATTGTGAGCCAGGGATCATGGTTATATACATGTTGGTGGGTGGTGATTGGTTAAATGAAGGATTTTAAAAGGTGGGTTATGATTGGCTGCTTTTGTGGACCAATCATGAGGTGCCAGATATGCAAATCTGAGGAATTCTAAGCTCGCCAATTTGCTATGGGAAGTGGCCAATCAGAGTATGGTTTTGAAGGTGAGGTTTTGAAGGGGAGCCAATCATGGCCTTTGGCATTGTGTAATTTGTTTGCTGAGAAACCAAAACCTAAGGGCGATATTCGCTGGGGCGCAACCTCCCACATACAATGAGTAATACATAACATACAGAATGTGCATTTACTCTCAAGCAATAGTTCACTAAATATTTTGGTGTTACCAAGAGAAATTCAGTTTAACATTAATGTCTTATACATTGAACCATTTTGAGTCATTTATGTGTTTTTGTTTTTGTTTTTTTGCCATATGTAATTTTGTATTAAATTAATATAGCCATTTCAAAATTTAATATTATTTAACATATACGGAGTCAAACTTCATTGAAGCCAGATATAGTTAAATATTCATTAAATATTCTTATTATTTTAGCATTTTATAGGGATATAAATGAACTCCTATAGAAGAGAAAAACCCTTAAGGAAACAATTTAGAATAAAATAATTCTAGAAACTCCTCAGTTACATAAATAACATCTATGCTCATAAAGCAACTATATGAATTATGAGAGTTTTATGTTATAATAGGGGATATTCTCTTACATTAACTAGTGTTATGACCTAGAATAAACTAATGAATTCTTCTAAGATTCATTTTACTGATAAGTAAAAGTAATCTTTCATTTGTGTAACTGAAAATCTCTTTTTAATATCAAAACCCCAAATTCTAGTATTATATTTACTGTATTCTATTTACTGAGAAAAGATGTCAATAACAGCACAATGAAAAACAAAGTACTTGAAGAGATAATCTCCCTTTTGTTCTATTAAAACTCTCTATAACTAACCTCACATTTTTATCACAGTTCAATTATGGTTTTAAATTTTGTGACAATAAAATTTATTTATTTATTAATGTAATTCTAACAAATAATGGCAATTATAAATTTCATTTGATGTGTTAAGTAAAGATTATATCTCTTAAATTCTAAAGTCTTAGGTATTTTCAAAGCTATATGTTCTATAATACATTTCAATCAAAATATATTGAGACATGTAATTATTAATAACATGATTAAGGTGGCTTTCAGTGTTATATTTAATTTTAGTGATGAATATAAATTTTATGATTAATTTGCATTTGCCAGTTTACTAGGAAAAAGTAATATATGCAGTTAATCAGAAAAAGTCTACACTAGTTACTTTTCTTCTCATTTTTTGAAATGATATGTGCAATTATATTAGGTATTTTTTTAAAGTTTCTATTAGGAAATTCTTTGTTGTTGTTTTAGAGCCAAATCCTAGTTAACTGGGTCACTCCTAATATTGGGAACTTTGAATATATTTATTTATATGGAAAAAGGTAGTTTTGTGTGAGAATAAGTTAAGGATCTTGAGATGTGGAACATATATGAATTATTTTCGTGGGCTTAATGTAATGCCAGGGCTATAAGAGGGAGATAGGAAGATCTAAGAATGATGTCAGAGACAGAGGCTAAGGTGGTACATTTTGAAGAAGAAAGATGATCCCATGAGCTAATAAATGCAGGAAGCCTATAGAAGCTAAAGGTAAAGAAATAGATTCTCTCAAGGCTCTATAAAGAATGGTGGTTTTTGGGACCACTATCTCCTGGTCCCAATGTTTCCATTATTAAACACTGTATTGCCATTTTATATTATTAAGCAAAAATGAAATAAATAAATAATTCCACTGATATAATGCTACAAGCTATTCTAAAGACATCATGTAAATCATATTTCATAAGTAGAATGAAATCTAAATAATTTTATTTAATAGGTGAATCATATTTTATAGTATAAATTTTATATCATTTATCCAATCATTCTTCCCTAAATGGATATTTAGGATGTGTCTTTTTTTTAATATAAAACTATTTAAAGTACTACAATAAAACTCAGTTGTGAAACAGTGCACTGATCTTATCTTTAAACATGTAATCTATTGTTTAAGTTCTACAATATGTTCAAGATTTCTACTTCATCAATTTTGGTAGTTTGTATGTTGGTTGTAAATAATCTACATTACTTAGATTTTTTTTTGAGAATGGTATGTTTGAGTCTCACATTTTTATAAGTTCCTCTTTCATGGATACTCACACACATACACACTTACATTTGCACATGTGTGCATGTGTATTTTTCATGTGACTCACTCTTTTCCCCTTTAATCAATCTACAGTCTGTTATTTTTTGATAATTAAAATTGTTTTATTTACTCTTCAGAGAGGGAGAGAGAGAAAGAGAGAAATAGTCATCCTCAACAGGTTCCTCATGGCATGGTCCACCCTCAGCCCCAACCATGAGGGCTTATCACTGCAGCGTTACATTACTGTTGCACCATTGTATGGTCTCTCACAAATAATTTTTAATAGAAAAAATATACATTTTATTCATTCTTCTATTTTTTGCAGTATGATACTATTTTAAGCATAAAACTTTCATTTTTCTCTTCCTACTTCTGGCTTTACTTCTTTTACTTTTTCATTTATTTAAGTGTATTGCCTTATGGATCTCCAGCCATTAAATTCACATCCTGGGTATCAGTGAAGAGAATAAAAGAAGGCAAAATGGGCATACCTCCCAGTCCAGTCAGTAGCTTTCCAGGCATCACACACAACTCTGCCACAAACACCTATTGCCTAGCATTTGGTCACATGACTCTTACATCTGCAAGACAGAGCGGAAAGTATCATTTTTTATTTAGATGCCTTGCTGCTATGAATAAAATTGATTTTCTCTTACTAAGGAAGAGAAATAAAACGGGTATTTGGTAGTTTTATTTCTGCTGTTTCTGCTGCATTCTTTTCTACTAGATGAGACAGATAAAATGCTCTTATCCCTTTCCCATTCTTTATAGCTTCAAGATCTTGAATTTTGTTGAAATCTATTAAGCTTTCCCTTTCTTAAGTTTTAAGAAGCCTTATTTTAAGAAGCCTGATTTTACAGCAGTATTACAATTTCCTAATCACAATAACATACATTTGGAGTTCTATTATGTAAATTACAAGAGTTATTACCACCCTTTCCCCACTATGATCTTCGTCTTTTATAATATATTAGTTCTGATTTAATTGTCATCTGGTTATTGTATATTCATGATTATTTCCCTCAGAAAACAGATAATATATATTCTATATCCACGTATATCTGAAAACGACTTTCATTTTCTCTGACAAGTGAATAGTAACTTGAATCTATCTCCTTTGTCTTAGTAGATAATATTTCATTGACAGTTTTAATATTATAAATAAATCAGATATTACTCAGATTCCCTTTCCTATGAAAGTTGCTATTATAGAAGCTTATAAAGCTTTCTATTTACTATTGGAATTCAAACTTTTCACCAGGATATGTCTAAGTAAATGACCTTTTTTATTAATCTTCTCTGGGACTCAGGGAACCTTGTCAATCTCGAGGCACATATCTTTCTTCAAATAAAGGAAATTTTCTTTATTTGTTTTAATATTACCTCTCCTCTACCACTTCCTTTATTTTATTTCAGGAACTCTTTTATACACATAAAAATTCTCCAACCCTGCTCTCAATATCTCATCTTTTCGTTAGTGATTCCCATCATTTACATTGTTTCCACATTTTCTAATTCTTTCAATAGATCTTTCTGGTCTACCTTATTTTCAATCGTAACACTTCTTTTTAGTTCACTAGTGAAAAATATAAGTTGAACATCTTGTTCTTGTTTCTATTCAACATATTGTTTTATATTTGATATTTTTGAGAAATCTTACTATGTATTTATCTAACTTGACACTTCCATCTCTTCTGATGGTTCCACTTCTGGTAAGATGGCTCTTCTTTGTTTCCTCCTCCATTTTTGAATCTGTTGGTATTCTTTGCTTGCTTATGCTTTCAAACACTGAAATATTGCACACAAGAATAATCCATGTTTGCATACATTAGCCATCATAGGAACTAGGAGAAGTCCGTCCACCAGGGTAGCTATGTTAATTTTTCTCCAGATTATCTAAGCATCCCATTATAGTGAGGCCAATGAAGCTTTTCTTTAGGACAATCAAAATTCTCCATTAGTTTAATCATATCAGAGAAAGGCAGAATAATGTATTTGATTCTGCCTTTAAGATCAAACTAACCCACTCTACATTATTAGTCTGGTCTCTAAGACACAGCATCCATTCAACTCTATTTCTGGCAAAGAAACCACTCTTTTCTGATTTTTTTATTAGAAAATATTGTTTTCCACTTTTCAGTCCATGTGGAAGTGGTCTGAAAGAAAATGACTCCACACAAGCCTTCATGGGAGAGGGTTTGACTGAAGCCATAGTGAACAGTATACTCCATTCTGGACAGCTCAAAGAATGGTTGGTCACCAAACTGAGTACAGTCTGCTAAGGCAAAGACATTTATGGAATTAGACATTCACTGCTTTGTATTTATATTTGGTGTAAAAGTCATGGAATGATTGAAGTCTTGTGCACATCACACTTAGGGCCTTACAAATTGGCACAGGGAAGGAAGGGCTGAGAAATGGCCAGCTTGATGTCTCTGAGGAGCATGCTGCCTGAGCCTTGCTGTCTCTGGAATTTTTCAATTGTGTGAGTCAGTAAATAACTATTTTTGGTACAGAGCTTAAAAAATAATGTTTGAAGTATCGTAAGTCATGAATTTTCACAATCAAAACAAACTTGCAGGACTCAAACCTAGGTTATGATACTGAGCAGTATCATCACCTCAGGAGCTTCCCTTGTGCTCCTTCAGTCAGTAATTTCCAAAGGTAATAACTGTCCTGCAGTCTAACACTATGGATTAGTTTTGCCATTTTTGAGTTTTACATCATTTTTTTTTGTCTTGGATTTTTAGCTTTATACTTTGCGAGTTATATTTGTATTATAATACATGGTTACATTTTTTAACTTTTAAAATGTATACACTCAATCACTGTATATCATTACAGTTTGTAAAATGGATTTTCCCAGCAAGAATATACTGTATATTTGTTCAGTTAAAGATATTATCATACATGTCATCACCAACAGATAATTTTCTATTTTTGTGTCCCTCAAATATTTTGCTTCTTTTACACTTTGTTTATTCCAATTGATATACTGGATCCTATTATGTGATTGTACATTGACGAAAGTTGTCAGAATCAAACTGGAGTCTCTTGGGTTAAATTCCAATGATCAATCAATCAATCTGGGATGTTATAAAAATAGAGATCTCATGTACATATGCCTGATACCAAGAACTATCACAGGAGACTGTAAGAATGACAACAGTACACAGAGGCCACCCTGAACCTAGGTAAAGGACTATACCACAAGGACTTCTGCTCAGAGACTGCCTATTCAAATTTCAACTGATGCCACCTTTGTTATTAATCCATGCAGCCAAGGATTACTGTTTTAAAACAGTTCATATAACCCTCCTTAAAATCTTCCCCTTGCCTCAACTTCCCTGACTATTCCCATGGGCATTCCCACTGAATAAGACATCTCAAAACAAACGTTATTTTGGGAGAATCTCCCCATATTTGTTATGTAGATTGACACTACCATTTCTTTATCTACTTTTCTGCTGACAAGCATCTGGGCAATTTTCATTGGAAGTTATTATTTATAATAATGCTATGAGCATACTTGAACCATTTTTTAGTGAACATATGTATGCATTTCTGTTGGTGTATACCTGGGCATGCAATTAATAGATCAAGGGATAGGTACTTTTCAACTTTAGTAGATGCTGACGTTTTTTCATGAGTTATCAGAATCCACAAACTTAATAGCAAGAAATGAGAATTCTATTTCTTCCTCATATTTGCCTACATTGGTATTTTCATTAAAGACTTTTTGTTTGTTTGTTTGTTTGTTTTTGGAGAGGTTTTTGCTATAAGGCACGTGCGCTCGCCAGACAGACAGAGAGAGACATAGAGACAGAAAGTGAGAAATCACCCCCTAGGGGGGATGGTCATGCTGCAATCCCTTCTCCTCCATTCTCCTCTTGGGATCTTGGGCACGCACGCACACGTGCCCAGCGTGAGTTTTAAACCACTGGGTCCGGGACGCGAACCGCGGTCGACTACATGGGAGTCCAGCGACATAGCTATTACGCTAACTGCTGGTTCCCCAATCAAAGACTTTTTAAACATTAATTTTTCTGCAGCTTGGAATTTTTTTTTTTTTAAGTTAAAAGTCTTCCTGATTTATTAGCTTCTCTGCCATGGCTGTTACTTTATGTTACAGCAGAAATTGAGAGGGAAGATTGCATATTCATCTCAAACTCAAGCCTCTGTCTTTCTAGAAAATTTCTAGTGCTTGATTTCCTTCCTTATATGTGTATATATACTGTATTGAATACCTTTCTGTCATGTTAAAGTAATAATAAGTGTACAGTCTATGTTCATGATTTAGCTTTAATACTTAATCCGAAGGAATTAAATGAGTTGTGGTGTCACATGTCAATTGATGAAGTGAGGTTGTTGAATCAGTTTAATGGTTTGGGTGATAGTTTGCCTCCCAGTTTCATGTTTCGGAATTTGATGTTGGGAGCTGATGAGGCCTGGTGAGCAGTGACTAGATTATGGTTATTGCATCATGGAAGCAATAGTCTTATGAACAGATAATTGATGTCTCGTAAAACACAGTGCATTTTAGGTATCATGAGAAGAGGTTAGTTCTCGTGAGAACTGGTTGTTGTAGAAAAAGCTCTCCCTATTTATCTCTGTATGCCCCGAAATCCTCTATGCTTCCCTCCACCATGCTTTGGGCCTCAGCCTTTGGAATTTTTAGCCACAAGAATTATGAATTTTATGAATAAACATTTGTCTTTTTAGAAAACTACCTAATCTCAGGTATTTCTGCTACCATGCAAAAATAGACTGAGGTAACCAGTTAAACATTGACCCTTTCCTATCTTTGATTAGAACATATACTCATTCTGTTTTTTAAATAAGAAATAGAAATAATAATAATTGTGCTATAATTATCTCTCCAGAAACTTGGATAGTAAAAGTATTTTTCTTTGACTATGATGTAGAAGAGGAAATTAAAGACATTATCCAAGTATAATTTTTATCCCTTGGGTTGAAATAGCAGGCTAGATGTTGTAACTACTATAAAATAACCTGTGTGGCATTATTGGTAAATACGTAAATTCACAAATAAACTTCAAATCTGTTACCTACAATTTAAGCCAGTGGAATTTTCTTTCCCCACATCATTTTGGAAATAGAATGTTTTTAAAGAAATTCATGGTCCAGCCAGGTAGTGTAGTTAAGGCCGTCTAGAATGATTGTGAGGGGCAGATCAAAGAAAGAAAGCTTTGGAAGGAAGTTTATGATTTAATCTGAGAGAGAACAGGAAAAGGACAAATGTTTGTTTCTAATTGATTCCTGTAGAGCACATTCACTGAAATAAAACAACAACAAGCTGATGAATGGGATAACTTCTCCAGTCTATGTCAGCCAGTCTCTGTCCTTGGCCACCTAGTTTTTGCAAAATAGCCCATGTCATGATGGCAGATGTAGAGGCTATAAATTACATGTCCAATTACATGAGATCTTTCTCACCAAGGATGTTTTAGCTATTCCAGTAATGAATGTTTAAACAAGGAGCAGAGACAGAAACTGATTCCTCAATACAGTACAAATGCTTGAAGAAACTAGAAACTAATCAACTACAGGGTGGCAAGTTGACTAAACTCCTCACACCCTAAAGGGTATTTCAGCCTACTATAACTATTTTTTTTCCCCTTCTTGTTTGTTTGTTTTTTAGAGAGAGAGATTTTTGCTATAGGATATGTGCACTTGCCAGAGAGACACAGACACAGAAAGTGAGAAATCATGCCCAAGGGTATGGCTATACCGCAATCCCTTCTCTTCCATTCTCTTCTGGGGTTTTGGGTACCCATACTTATGCACCTGGCATGAGTTTCAAGTCACTGGGTATGGGACTCCAAATGCTATCTGCCATATGAAGGTTCAGTGATGTAATCATCACACCATGTGCTGGTCTCCAGAATCTGACATTCTTATAGAAATTGGAGATGATGAATTTAAAGGTATAGCAATGTTGTCAGTTTAGGGCTGTAGTACACACTTTTAACTAAAAGCCACTATATGGTGTTGAGTTCCTGATAGGTAGAATTTGGGATTAATGTTCTTCCCTCCTCCTAGGAGAAGAAAAGAAAAGAAGCAAGAATCTGTAGTATGTGCTCAGAATAAGAGACTCAACTTCTTAAGTACACTAGGACATTATTCAATCCACATCTACTTGAAAGATTAGATATAGATCAAAATACAGATGATGAGGACCAGCAGGTGGTGTGAAGCTTGGAGTAGCTGGATCTCACATGGCCAAACACAGTTTGAGTCCTGGATTCAGCAGATTGAGGATAATACTGGGAGCATTTGCGTGTATGCCCAAAATCCCGAGGAAAATGGAGAAGAGATTACTGTGCAGTCATCCCCCCGAGGGCAATTTCTCACCTTTCTTCTCTCTTTCTCTCTTCAGCAAGTGCACATGCTTGATAGAAAAAAACTGAAAACAACAATGACAAAAAATTAAGGCAAACATACATGGTAGTTGTAAGTAATAATAAGAAGAATGATTTCCTAGTAGTAACATGATATTGTAAGAGTGACATCACCTGCAAGATAGAACTTCTTAAATGGAAGAAGTAGGCATGTAAATACCAGGTGTAGCATCTTTCCAGGACAAGTTACTTATTATTTCTACAACCTTTTTTTTTTTCTGGTCAAAAAGGGGAGAAGTAGCTCCAATTCACTTACGGTTTGTGTGTGTGTGTGTGTGTGTGTGTGTAGTTTTGTCAGGTCTTTCTGTATCATGATCTTCCTGCTTCAATCTGCCAAGTACCTAGGACCACAGGTGCACACCACCACACTTGACTTTTGCTTGTGCTTATTTTGAGTATTAAACAAACTAGTATTTGTAAAGTACTTAGCCCACTATCTGCTCAGTGACAGGCATTCTGTGTACTTTATCTATCTCACTGTTCATCTATATATCTATGTGTCTATCCATCATCATTTTAATTTGTGTTCTTTTTAGAGCAGTGCTATCTTTGCCTTGTTAAATATTGAAAAAAAAATTAAAAGAAGAGAGAAATATAGTGTGATGCCTTATAGAATTCCAGTAGCTGCTACTAAAGATTTGTGAATGGTTGATAGCTTTATGAAAATTCATAAATTATTTCTCTCTGCTATAAGTTGTGTATCACCTTTCTTTCATATACATTGGTACTATCATGAGTACACATACATGATAACACTGAATTATCTTTGCTCTCCTAATGAGTCAGTATAAAACTATTAAAAAGTAATTGTGGGAACCAGCAGTTAGCGTAATGGCTATGTCGCTGGACTCCCATGTAGTCGACCGCGGTTCGTGTCCCGGACCCAGTGGCTTAAAACTCACGCTGGGCACGTGTGCGTGCATGCCCAAGATCCCGAGAGGAGAATGGAGGAGGAGGGATTGCGGCGTGACCATCCCCCCTGGGGGGTGATTTCTCGCTTTCTGTCTCTATGTCTCTCTCTGTCTGTCTGGCTAGCGCACGCGCCCTACAGTGAAAATCTCTCAAAAAAAAAAAAAGTAATTGCAATCACATTTATAGGCAAGTATGTGTTCTAATATAAGGCAATTTCAACAAAGTGCAATGTTTTTGAGGTCAATCTATGCCCTCCCTTCTAATGGCCCATAGATATTTTAATCTAATGGTTAAGTTGTTGAGCAATATGAACACTCTAGAAATTTTGGTGTCTGTTCTACTTTATTCTGTATAATATCCAGAGTTAATATAATGTAGAACTTTGATCTAATGAGTGTTTTAATACAGTATAGAATTTTATGCATCACTTCAGATAAAAAAATTCTTCATAATAATTATTTATATTAATCTGAACTCACACATAGCCTACATGAATATATGCATCATTATTGTACTTAAGTCAGATGTTATAAACTAATGACAAATAATAGCATTAGGTATTTGGTTGGAAAAGAAAATTGTTTCAATGGTGCTTACTTAAGTTAACTTTGCTCCATGAAGAACAATGGTAAGTATTTTAATAAAAATATCCATAATAAAATCTGAAAACATGGTATACTCTAAACATGCCACCCTTTTTTAAGTTTGTTTACTTCCTCTATGAGTGAGAGAGCAAGAGGGACAGAGATATAGTACCCCAAAGAGTCCTGATGCCATGATCCACTCCTACCCTCAGCCAGTCCTGGATCATGAGCATATGCATGCCAGACTTATCGAGGAGGTCTCCAGGGGCAAACCCCGAAAGTGCCCATATGGATCAGCATTGTGAAGCATTGTTTCCCTGCTGCACTACTGTTTGGCTTTTAAAGATGCCATAATTTAGTGCAGTTGTCTGTCAATGAATTCAGAATAAAAACATAGTTAGACTTCTGTGATGGAAGAGGCAGAAGCATACCCTGGAAATACATTTTAGGATTTCAGCAAATATTGATCATTACTGAATTGTCCTAAGCTAAAATATTTTATGGCTATCAAAGACTTTGTGATAAAGCTATTAATTATGAGAAAAGAACTGTGAATAAAAATGCTCCAGGGAATAACATCTCTTGCTTTATAATTCCTTTTACATGCCTGTTTCCCTGTGTTTTTAAGTGAAAACAATAAAATCCATTCTGACTGAACTAAATAGAAAATAAATGCATTGAAGGGATATCAAGTAGCTTAAGTAATCAATGGAAAAGATAAAGAATTAGGCTCTGGAAATCACCAGGATCTGAAAATCGAGTCTGCACAAACATCGAAGGGAGGCTGTTTAAAATGCGTCACTAGCCAGTCAATACCGCTGAACATTCAACTCCACCGGGTTAGACGCGGCTGCCATAGCCATCACATGAGTCTTTTCCATTAGTCTTACACATTGTTTCCTCAATATGAAAATTGGAGAGAGAATTATCTAAGTGACCTAATCATGCTCTGCCTCTCACAAAATGGAAAGAAGAAGCATGTGGCTAGAGAAATTATAGAGCTACCAAATCACAGTCTATACAAAAATGACAGAGGTCCCCTTGATTTCAGATGCATCTGAGATACACATAAAAGAGAATTTTGCAACCTAAATAATTCATGATTACTGACATTATGGTCTGAATTTCCTCCTATTTATCTATAATTTCCCTCTTTGTACTAAATATCATTTGTTTTGTCTGTCTTTATAAAGTCTTACATTTTGAATGTATTAACTATGTGGGTATTGAAACAAGGAACAATGATAATGTATGATCTAAATTTTATACCAATATAATTTTAAGCATACTTCTAAAGGATAAGTAGCCATAATTATAAAAGAGATACCATTTACTATTTTATTATATTTTCTATTTCGAAGACCCTATTAATTTTCCCTTAATAATTAATAATACTATTGTGGGACTCAGATTAACTGTATGAAAAACATGTAGTCATTAGCAGCTATTCAAATTCCTTTTTCTTTTATTCATGATACAGAACATGTACACACACAAGAGTGTGAGAGAGAGAGGTGAGCACCCTCTGCAGGTCTTGTCATGGTGCGGTCTCCTCCCTCCAGTCTTCTTGCGTGATGTATCTGGGGACTCACACTTGCCTCATGGTATGTGTATCTCAAGCTGACCAGACAGGGGATTTGAATCTCAGTTACCATGGGGGATTAGTTTCTCTGAGCAACACATGCCACTGCATCGTGGAGTTGGTTCTAAATACCTCTTACTAAGAGATAAGTATCATAGAGATTATTTACATTTGTATACTTTATAATAATGACATAAGAAATGAGTTGTTATATTTAAAGCTTGCCTATATAAACCTTATATTCTTCACCTAATTAGTAAATATTCCACAACTCTGAGATACAATGGACCCAGATCAATTGCATAGAGCAATAATTCAACCAGCCCAGGTGGTGCAAAAGGTGCTGGCTGAGCCCAAGCTTTTCACACATGGTTGTGGATAGCACAAAGAAACCTGATGGAAGAAACTGAAAAGACTGACATTTAGCCCACTGTTCACCAAGCCATTCCCTTGTGGGGACATTCATATACTCTGGGCCGGAGGGTGTTGAAGCCATTCCAAGTTGCTTGCTATTTGTACTGGAAAGTGCAATAATAACTCGAGCCCCTTCTCAAAGTATGAACTATTTCATTTGTGTTGTGACTGGACAAATCAATATTTCAGGCTTCCCCCCCCCTTTTTTTTTTGCATAGTATTGAGGTTTGGCAGCAAATCCAGGAGAAAATTTTCAACCTAAATGACTCCTTTGACATTTCACAAGCATTCTCCTACAGTTGATCCTTTCCAAATGAGACATTGATAAAATGATATTGATTTATGTAAATGAAAACATTTATTTGATCCCTAGAGAAGTTATTTTTTATTTGACTTATTGCTTCGTCTCTAGGACCATGGAAATTCGAATTTCCTAAAGCAATGTAACAATTCCAAACCTGTCACTGAACAAGACTGACCTGGGTTTTTTTTTTTTTTTTTTTTTTTTTTTTTAAACAAAAAAACCTTTTTTTGAAGAATCACTTTGGCTGCGGGGTTTTTTTTTTTTTTTTTTTTTTTTTTTTTTTTTTTTTTAACAGAAAAGACCTTTTCTGTAGGAATAACTTTACATTTTGGTGACCCCGTAGTCTTAGCTTCTGTCGACCTCTGCAGAGCAGAAGTGTAGAGCTCTTCTCTCGGCACCGTAGCCCAGCCTTCTGTGGCCCGAAATCTGGTGTCTATAGTGAATCAAGAAACAAATTCTTCTTTAAATGTAAATTGAAATTCTCATCAATAGTCTCAGATGCTGGTAAATCCAACACTTTCTGTTCATGTAGAAAGGCTGCCACTCGGTGACTTCAAATAGAGTTGTATTTCCTCCTCAAATGTTAAGGAGCAGAGAGAAGTAGGAAAATCATCTGTAGCTCAACTTTCCAGAAAAAAAAGGTTGATATTAGACACAATTCTGGGACATAAGTAAAGACTACGAGAAAAAATATACTTAGGAAACAATTATTTTATGGTTCTTATTTGTTCCCAAGATACCCAACAAGTGTAAATTTTATCACCTGTGAATAAGATGTGATTAGATGATAGAAACAAATGTAAAGTGAATTCAGACTGTGGAATTATAAAATAAATGAATATAGCAGAGAATGTAAGGTTCCTATTTCCATCACTATCAGTTTATATTTGATACTGACAATTTTTACTATATTATATTAACATATTTGTAAGGGTGTACTCACTTGATTTATTCCTTAATTCTTCTGAAAAATAATTTAGAAAAATGTTTCCTCTACAGTTCCCCTTCTTCTTCTTTTTGGGCTCCACAGACCTAATTTTAGTTTTTCTTATTTGTGTATATATATATATATATATATATATATATATATTCTTTTTTTTGAGAGGTTTTTGCGAAGACAGACAGAGAAAGACAGAGAGATAGAAAGTGAGAAATTGCCCCCCAGGGGGGATGGCCATGCCGCAATCCCTTCTCCTCCATTCTCCTCTCGGGATCTTCGACCCGCACGCACATGTGCCCGGCGTGAGTTTAGGCCAACAGGTCCGGGACTCAAACCGTGGTCGCCTACATGGAGTCCAGCGACATAGCCATAATGCTAACTGCTGGTCCCTATATTTTTGAAATTTTGGTACAAATTACCTTTAAACAAAGATTACTTTTCTCTTCTTAGAAAAGGTTAAAAATAAATGGTAAAGGGACCAGCAGATGGTGTAGTAGTAATGTTGCTGTACTCCACATGGCTGACTGTGCTTGAAGTCCTGGACTCAAGGACTTGAAATTTAAGCCAGTGCATATGTATGTGTGCCCCAAATTCCAGAAGATAATGGAAGAGAATAAATTGTGGTGTGGTAATCTCCCCTGGGGGGTGATTTCTCACTCTCTGTCTCTCTTGTGCATGCATGTGCCCTATAGCAAAAATCTCTCTCTAAAAAATAAGGGGGAGGCAGCAGGTGGCATGGTAGTTAAGGGCACTTAACTGGGACTCTCACATGGCCAACCATGGTTCGAGTCCCAGACATGGCATCTTGCTTTCTCACGTTCCCTCTCTCTTTCTCTCTTTCTCTCACCCTCTGTCCCTCTCTGGTCAAATTAAAAATTAATAAAGTTAAATAAAATAATTCTCTTTTAAAAAAAGTTAGCAATTAAGTAAAATATAGGAATTATGGAACATTCAGTATGTACTTGATTCTTGACCTGACCTGAAACATTCACATCACTTATTTTTTCCCAACAAATTAATCTTTACCCCTTATCTTTCTTTTCTTCCCTATTCTGTGGCTATATTTATGTCTACTTTTGAAAGCAAATATAAGCTATTACCAAACTTATCCCATCACAGTCCATCATAGAGGTCCTTATTTTGTGGGTCCTTGATTCTCATTCATCCTCCTTTTACTTTCCCTATTATCCCACACATTGTTGCTTACATGGAATCAGCCTGAATGAATTCTGGGACCACAACAGTGGAACGGGTGGAGGCTCTTTATCTTGCCCCTGTGGCAATGAACATGGGTGAATACATGAAATAGTAATTACTTTTGTGGTGTAGTTGTGTTATCTCTCCTTCTTTTAGGACAGACTTTAGTCACTGTCACACCTACTTGTTATTCTAGCATTTTTGTTGGTAAGTCAACAAAAAGAACCACAAATATTTCTGAACTAGATTAAATAAGTTTAAAATGGAAGCCAAGGTATTCTTTACTGGACCTCTCCTCTGCTATCTCTGGAATGAAAACTTGGTGATTTGCTATTCCAACTTGAAATTTGATAGAAGAAAAGAAAATCCTACTTATCATGGCATTTAGTTCCAAAAATCACATTTTTCAAAGTTCACATATTTTCAGAAGGAATTGAAACATTATAGAAAATTCAGATTCAGTGTTCTCACAGTAAAATTCTGATTTTTATCTTCTAAAGAATGGTGAAAAAAAATAATGGAGGCAATCATAGGTTCATCAGGTTGGACTCCCCTGTTCATATGTTAGCAAATTATGGACTCATAACTATTCAGTGTGATCATAATATAGAGATGCTCACAGATAAAGGTTTTCAAGTATGTAGGCATATAAACGTACTTGTACAATGTTGCATACTTACCCTCAAATATCAACATTTCTGTTCATAAGGCAGATTTGCACTTATTATTTATGGCAATAAGGAAGAAGACCATCTCAACAGAAATTTGGACATGTCTTATGGGAGATGAGCAAAATTTTTACTGAGAATTTGCAGTTTGATTTAATTTGGGTATTTCTATGTTGGGAATAAGAAAGATAGATTAGGAATTAGAAAGAATCATGATAGAACATTTTAGAATTGGTAGAAATACCAAAGTAGGTTTTTCAGGCTAGGGGTTTAAAGAATCTTAGCATGTACATCTTGATGCTTTATAGATCTTTCATGTAGTTCCTATTAAAAACCAACATATTTGTTTTCGTAGGACCTGATATGATAGCCTGTGTGTGCCCTCTCTCATAGTAAACAATGTCACGTAGGTGCTTCTAGTTAAAGATGGTAACACGAACAGAGGATTAGGCCTTCTGGGTACTGTACACAGATCTAATTACTCCTCGTGGCTGACCTTTGTTAATAGGTATCAATTAGTGTGT
Source organism: Tupaia belangeri chinensis (assembly GCF_000334495.1). Classification (NCBI taxonomy): domain Eukaryota; kingdom Metazoa; phylum Chordata; class Mammalia; order Scandentia; family Tupaiidae; genus Tupaia; species Tupaia belangeri. The sequence goes on from NW_006209696.1 coordinate 1,573,792, forward strand.
TTTTTCCCTTGATTTTAATCTCGATGTTTTCCTGGTATATAGAGAGATATAATTTGAGGTTAAGAGTTGACTTCAGGATGTTTGCTTCCTAATCCCATCCTCAGAGACATCCTTTGCCAGATTTGATTGCTGATATGTATAACAATCTTTGAACTCTGCTAATGGTAGATAAAAGAATTTAACATTAGCTCTGGACAACAGAGAATAAGGTTTTTTTTCTCTTGTAAACATAACCACAAGGTTGTAATATCTGCCTCAATCCAAACAAATGTTTTGTTGTTATAGTACAAAAAGTAAGTGAAGGATCCAAAATTTGGGAAAAAGAGATCTTTTATCTCTCTCTTATAAAACTTTATTTTGTTTTGCTAAGAACTTGCAGTTTTTTATAAATTCTCCCCATAAATACTAAATTACATATATAATCTTTTTAGTTGTCTTAAACCATTTATTATTTTTTTCTCCATGTAAGAATGAACTGGTAGATGGTACCAGCAGTTAGCGTGATGGCTATGTCGCTGGACTCCCATGTAGTCGACCATGGTTCGTGTCCCGGACCTGGTGACTTAAAACTCACGCATGTGCATGCATGCCCAAGATCCCGAGAGGAGAATGGAGAAGAAGGGATTGTAGAGTGGCCATCCCCCCTGGGGGGTGCTTTCTCACTTTCTGTCTGTCTGTCTTGCGCACGCACACGTGCTATAGCAAAAACCTCTAAAAAAAAAAAAAAGAATGAACTGGTAGAAGAAATGAACATGACCAGTGATTATATTTAATGTGAATGTAGTAGTTGTATACAATTTGAGAATACTGTTTTTATCTTAGGATAGAAAAGTTATATTGTAGAGGGGAAGTAATTGAAAGTGAAGAAAGGATTTTGAGTAGATGATACAAGAGTGATTTCTATCAAACAAAAAGTAAAAGTTGGTGTGATGAGACTAGGAAACTATATTGAGTTAATTAGTTACAGATAAAGACAATACCAATAAACTAGGCTAACAGTTTTGTGGGAAAAGGCATAGATACAGTTTGGTTAATATTTACTGAGAGACTAATGAACTTAAAGCTCCTGCTGAATGCTCGTCTACGAAATGTGAGTGTGTGTGTGTGTGTGTGTGTGTGTGTGTGTGCGCGCGCGTGCACTAGCATATCTAGCTAATGGCAGAATCTTTTATGTATACTTAGTAGAGGGGACTCTAGAATTTCTGTAAAAGAAAGGCTTATGTGTATTCACTTGGTTGAGTCATATCTGGGACACTGATCTAAAACTGCATTGATGTGGCAAGCATGGTTCTTTTACTTATATTCTATATTTTCTACGGTGCTAGTGTATATTTCGGGATTCTTACCAAGCTTGGGCTAAAGCTAATCTTTTGTTTGTTATTCTTTGTTGTTCACCCTGATAAGCTACCTGATCTGTCAATGAAGATAACTGTCAACTGAAGTTAACTTCCAACATAGTTCTGGTTGAAATAACGCGGATATTCCTTTCTTTGAAAATTCTACTCTGAACAAATTTAATTGACTAAAGATCAGATAACTAATCCCAGTCCTCCCAAAAACACAGTTCAAATTTTGTTACCAGAGGGTATTAACTGTGAGTAACGACATGAAGTGCATCGCTACCTCTCCAGTGCAGATTGCTGTGTAAGTAACAGAAACACATCATAATCAGTGACCCATCGCGTCACATCTTTCTAGCCTGTCAGTTTTGGTCACTGTGTGTTTGTTATTCAGTTCTCACACAGAAAGTGAAGTTACTATTGTGTCACCTCCTTGTCTCCCCGGATAAATCCAGGTGACATTTTACAAAGATGAATAGTCAAAACAGGAAAGTGGCCAACAAAGATGAAAATTCAGCAAAGAACAAAAGGTGACAATACTTGAAAAAAATTAGAATCTTATGTAAATGGAGTTTCAGAAGAAAATACCATGAGACTACAGAGGAGCTGTGTGAAGGCAAATGTATCCATGCAAATGAGAACAGTGGTTGTGGTGTAAAGGATGAAGAGAGCTCAGAGGAAGTGAGGCTGGGCGTTAAAAAAGCTTCACATTCAAGAACTTTGGAGATACTTTATGGCATTTCAAGTGGAAAGGATAAAATATTGGAGGCTGACCAAAAGTTAGAAAGGAGTTGACAAATTTCCAGAACACAGAGAAGTACTAGCTCCATATTTTAAATTATACCATGAGAAGAAGGCAAGCATTGCTCAAACTAATACTGGCATACATTTTACAGGAAAAAAAAAAAGAATAAAACTTTAATTCTTAATTTTTCTAATATTTTAAACTACAGTATATGAAATAAATATTAGCTTTAATATGTTTTTTTTGAGAGGTTTTCGCTATAGGGCGCGTGCACTCACCAGACAGACAGAGAGAGACAGAGGGACAGAAAGTGAGAACTCACCCCCCAGAGGGGATGGTCACGCTGTAATCCCTTCTCCTCCATTCTCCTCTCGGGATCTTGGGCACGCACACACACGCACCTGGCGTGAGTTTTAAGCCATCGGGTCCGGGACGTGAACCGTGGTGGACTACGTGGGAGTCCAGCGACATAGCCATTATGCTAACTGCTGGTTCCCAGCTTTACTATTTTTTAAAAATATATATTATGTTCAAGGATAAGAGTACTTTCAATCTTCTAACAAACTTTTATTTGTTTATTTCTAAAGAGAGATTTTTGCTATAGGGCACCTGTGCTCACTGGAGAGACAGACAGATATAGAGAGACAGAAAGAGAGAAATCAACACCCAGCAGGGATGGCCATGCCATAATTCCTTCTCTCCAAACTCCTCTTGGGATTTTGGGCATGCATGCACACACAGCTGGCATGGGTTTGAAGCTGTGGGACTCAAGCTGTGGTTGGCCTTGTGGGAGTCCAGGGACAAACACTACCCCATGTGCTAGTCCCCTGACAAATATTTTTAAAGGTCATGCAATAATTACAGTCGTTACCATGCTGTGCGACATACCTGTATCCAGTTTGGCTCTCACAGCCATTGTTATGCTACAACGCTACGGTGTATCTGAGGACTACCTGTACTCTTTAAAATGTATAAATATTGGTTAATATGAAGTTTACATTATATTGTGAATTAGTCCTTTGCTTCCAAATCAAATATTAATAGTTAGAGTTAATGAGTTAGAGATTGGCAGATAAGTATCTGGAAGAAAACCTATTACAAATGCCCCTATGTATTACACATAGTGAAACAAATTACTATGCTGTGCCTTGGAGACTACATTTAACAAAACATAATTATGTTCTTTTTTTTTCTATTTCCCAATACATTTTTGTTAAGTAGTTTACTTTTACTTATGCACAGTTTAAAAACTGATGATCTTTCATAAACTAGGACAACAAATGTATACACTTTGTAATATTTTTCACTTGTCCTATAATGCAAGCTCTGGTGACAAAATGTAACTGGGGATCAAGACCAAAGATAACAACTTTTGCTGTCCTCTGAAAATTATCCCATTACACCACTTTTGCTAATACCTCTGCTCTCTACACCACTGCTACACTTTCTCTCTCTGAAATGGTACATAATTTATTTTTCTCTCTTTCTTCCTACATATCTGATTCTCACAGGAATATCAAAGCAGTAACTAAAAGAATTCCAAATGTAAAAATAAAGGCAAAAATCTTTCAAGAACAAACACCTGATTCTCTTTATCCTTTTCCTAAATTCAAGTTTGGTAGCCAGTGAAGTGAAGAATTCCCCTGCCCCTCTTTTTTTTTTTTTTGTTAAATTTTTCTTTTTCTTTTTTCTTTTTTTTTTTTTTTGTTAAATTTTTCTTTTTCTTTTTTCTTTTTTTTTTTTTTTGTTAAATTTTTCTTTTTCTTTTTTCTTTTTTTTTTTTTTTGTTAAATTTTTCTTTTTCTTTTTTCTTTTTTTTTTTTTTTGTTAAATTTTTCTTTTTCTTTTTTCTTTTTTTTTTTTTTTGTTAAATTTTTCTTTTTCTTTTTTCTTTTTTTTTTTTTTTGTTAAATTTTTCTTTTTCTTTTTTCTTTTTTTTTTTTTTTGTTAAATTTTTCTTTTTCTTTTTTCTTTTTTTTTTTTTTTGTTAAATTTTTCTTCTTCTTTTTTTTTTCTTAAAATTTAAATCACTGTATATTATTTGGCTTGTAAAAATAAGTCTGAAAATTTCTCCACTGTGAAATCCCTCTCTCTATAGAGGAAAGGCACTGAGATTGACAACCTAACCTTCTATTTATCAGTGCTTACTAGACAGCGTCCTTCATTCTCCCAAATTCCAAACATTATCTCTGTTATGATTTCCAGGAATACCTAGAAATAGGGAAGCAATTATTTCCCTAAAAGGGGATAGTCTCCATAATTGTCCTTGGCTTTTGGGCCAGTCTTATAAAATTCAAGAACAGTAAGGGGAGCCCTTCAGTGAGGGTTTCGCATGTCTTGGGTCATAGTAAACTTTGTTAAAAGCCATGCTGAAACTTCTGTTTCTCTTTTATATATCCCCAGTGAGCGTCTGTGGTGTGTGTGTGTGTGTGTGAGAGAGAGAGAGAGAGAGAGAGAGAGAACGAGAGAGATGTTAAGGAAGGACGCTCCAGTGGGGCATGGTCTTGCTTCCACACTTTTTCCCTCCATTTCTCTATCCTGTTAGGATTTTGGCCATGCACATATACACCTGCTGTATTTCTCAAACCTCAGGGGCCAGAATTCAAACTGAAGCTGGCCATGTGGGAACAAGCTTCTGTACACAGCACTTCACCACAGCACTACAAGGCTAGCCCGCCATGTTCAAACTGTAGGGTATTGATAGGTTTAGAGAAATAAAAATAACTGAACTTGTAAGCATATCTTCTTGAGAATTTCATCAATCCTCATTTTGTGTTGGGCTTTGAATCTTATTTCATACTCTTAAGTACATGAAATATTACTTTATTTTCTAAGTAATGTATAATGTCTGCTAGGATAAGACCACATGTAAAATATGGACAATCTAGTTACCTTTAAATTTTAGGTAAATGACAAATAAGGTCTTAGTATAAATATGTTTAAGAAAATTCTTGATATATGTTCATACTAAAGCTTCAGTTTTCTCTTCACCAAACCCTAAGAAGTTAATTGAATAAAACATACATACATATA
>NW_006209696.1:1579007-1585452 GCF_000334495.1 Tupaia belangeri chinensis
AATAGAGGCAAGAAAGGAATGGGGAAACATAGTCAAAGTGTTAAATGAAAAACATTTTCAACAATGAATAGTATACCTGGCTAATGTAGTCTTCATATGTGAAAAAAAGATAAAAAACATTCTTGGATAAACAAAACCTGAGAGAATTTACCAACTTGAGACCAGTTCTTCAAGAGGTTCTGAAGGGGGTGCTATACCAGGAAAGCTAAAAAGTCAGTTGGACAGTTATAAGAAAAGAAAAAAACAACCAAGAAAATGCTCAATTAATCATAGGAACAGGTCCGGAAGTATCAATAATAACATTGAATGTTAATAGATTAAATTATCCCATCAAGAGACACAGACTGGCTAAATGGATGAAAAATAGAAACCCTTTATTTGTTGCCTACAAGAAATACGCCTTATGGATAAAGACATACATAGACTAAAAGTGAAGGGTTGGAAAAAGATATCCCATGCAAACAAAAATCAAAAATGGATTGGAGTTGCAATACTGATTTTAGAAAAAATAGGCTTCAGGATTAGGACTGTAAGAAGAGGCTGTGGTAGGCAGTTAGTCATGAGCGGCAGCCCTAAGGAAAAGTAAAAGGCTCATCTACCTCCAGGTGCCAGGAGGAAGAGGCAATTTGTCTTCTTTCTTTCTTGGAGCAGGGATGATTCGTAGATTTTTCTCTTATCAAAAAGTCCTAAGCAAGCGTTTTGGTAAACGCTCTAATTCCCATTAGGGCAATGGACTAATTGGGCAGTCTAATTGGGGCAACCTGGCTCACATTAGGCGTGCACAATTAGGTGATCAAGTTCCTCATTCTTTACCTGTGAGGAAGGTGCTTAGGTAGGGGAAAGAACATGTGGATTCGAATTTAAAGGAAGAACATAGGCAGTGTAAGCGGCCTCCCACTAATGAATATTCATGACCTCTAGTAATAAAAATAACGGTTAACTAATACCAAGCATGGTTGCCACCTGGCAATCTGCCCACCCAAGAGCCTTTTTGGATGTACTTCCTTTCTGTCCTTTCCTTTCTTTCCTATTAAATCTTTTCTACCTACTTCATTTGTGGTTGCGGTTTCATTTTGCGCCTAGAGACAGATCTCTAATTTTAGTGATCTGGACCCAAAGAACCAAGGATTTTACAACACACATCGACACTTTCCCATCCATTAACAAGGCAAAGAAGGGCAATACATAATAGTAAATGGGCTAATTCATCAGGAAGACATAACACTTATAAATATCTATGCACCCAATACAGGAGCACCAAAATACATGAAGAAAAGACTGCTGGAGCTAAAAGGAGATATAGGTTGCAACACTATAATTTTTGGCGATATCAACACCCCATTATCTCCTTTAGACAGATCTTCTAGACCAAAAATAAATAGAGAGATACAGGACTTAAATGATACTATAAATGGAATGGGCTTGACAGATATCTATAGAACTTTCCACCCTACATCCACAACATATACATTTTTCTCACCCCGACATGGAACCTTTTCAATGATTGACCATATGATTGAAACAAATCAAACCTTTACAGATTCAAAAGCATAGAAACTATATCCAGTGTCTTCTCTGACCATGATGGAACTCAATTCAATATTAATTTCAAGAAACACCCTTGAAAAGACACAAACACATGGAAACTGAACAAACCACTTCCGAATGACTTCTTAACTACTGAAGAAATTAAGTCCAAAATATAAAAAAGAACTATATAGAAACAAATGATAATGAGTACATGAATTTTCATAATCTATGGGACATGACAAAAACAATCATAAGAGGGAAACTCATAGCAATTAGTGTGGAGAAAAAGATGGAAAGGTGGAAAATAGACAACCTAACATAATATCTCAAGGAATTGGAAAAACAGCAACAGCAACAACAACAACAAAATGCCAGGTGAAAAGAAATCATAAAGATTTGAGCAGAAATAAATGAAACAGGAAATAAATGAACTATAGAGAAAATAAATGAAAGCAAAAGCTGGTTTTTTGAAAAGGTTAACAAAGTAATTCACCATTAGCTAGGCTGATAAAGAAGAAGAAAGAAAGAAACCAGATTAATCAAATATGCGATGAAACAGGCAATATTACCACAGACATAGCAGAAATACATAATATCATTAGAGGATACTATGAGCGACTTTACGCCAACAAACAAGATAATCTGGAGGAGATGGACAAATTCCTGGATGCATATAAACTACCAAGATTGGATCAGGAAGACATAGAGAATCTGAATAGACCTATAACAAGCCAGGAGATTGAATCAGTAATTAATAATCTCCCAACAAAGAAAAGCCCAGGCCCAGATGGCTTCACTTGTGAATTCTACAAAACTTTCAAGGAAGAATTAACCCCTATCTTACTAAAATTATTTCTAAAGATTCAAAAGGAAGGAAACCTTCCATTTTATGAAATCTCTATCATCCTTGTTCCCCAAACAGGTAAGAACATGACAAAAAAGGAAAAACTACAGACCAGTTATCTCTGATAAATATAGATGTGAAAATTCTCCACAAGATACTTGCGAGTCATATCCAACAACTTATAACAAAAATTATTCATCCCGACCAGGTAGGCTTTACCCCAGGGATACAAGTGTGTTTCAACATATGCATCTCTATCATCCTTGTTCCCCAAACAGGTAAGAACATGACAAAAAAGGAAAAACTACAGACCAGTTATCTCTGATAAATATAGATGTGAAAATTCTCCACAAGATACTTGCGAGTCATATCCAACAACTTATAACAAAAATTATTCATCCCGACCAGGTAGGCTTTACCCCAGGGATACAAGTGTGTTTCAACATATGCAAAACCATAAATATAATACACCATATTAACAGAAAGAAAGATAAAAACCATAGGATCATTTCAATTCATGCAGAGAAAAGCTATGATAAAATACAACATTCTTTCATGATTAAGACTCTCAGTAAGATTGTCTCTCCCCCCTGCCAATACCAACTGAACATTTCCTTAGTGTCTAACTTTGCATTTGCTGAGGCATGTATCTGTTATTTTTTATTTATTTATTTATTTTTGGAGAGGTTTTTGCTATACGGCGCGTGCGCTCGCCAGACAGACAGAGAGAGACAGAGAGACAGAAAGCGAGAAATCACCCCCCAGGGGGATGGCCACGCTGCAATCCCTCCTCCTCCATTCTCCTCTCGGGATCTTGTGCATGCATGCACATGCGCCCGGCGTGAGTTTAAGCCACCAGGTCTGGGACTCGAACCTCGGTCGACTACGTGGGAATCCAGCAACATAGCCATTACACTAACTGCTGGTCCCTGTATCTGTTATTTGATGACATGTCATCTTGTTCACAGAATAGGTAACGGATCTCTTCCACTTCACATAGTGGTTCTCACCTAAATTACTCTTGAGAAAGCACTCTTTGAAGACACAACCAGATGGTTTCTCTCACATACTTGAGGAGCATATTGGCAGTTTTAGTTCTGTCTCAACACTTGTTGTTGAGGGGCTATTTCCTGTCTTCTCTATGCTTTAGAATGCCAGGTAAATGTATGTCCAGAAACATATGCAGAATATAAATTCTCAGTAAGTTCTTCCTTAACGCGTCATTTAGAAGTCTGGCAGACTGAGTTCATAAACTAAGCAACACTTCAGTGCTGTAGAAATGTTTTGCCTCACTGGGGTTATTTGCTACAATTTAAAAGAGGTCAGAAATACCTTGAATTCATCATGCCATACCAATTATTCTGATTCTTCTTCTAATGTTGTGTGATAATATAATCAGCATGGCCAGAAAAGGTAGCATTTGAGGTATCATTTTTACAGTCTTATAGCTAGAGTAATCACTACTATACTGAGCTAAAAATGAAAATCCTTCTACTAATCTTGACCACTCAAGTTATAACAGCTTTTTTTTTTTTAATTTCATGTCTTCCTTACCCACCTCTACCCCCAAAACTCATAGGTATTGGTGTTTCAAAGTGCAGTACTCCTATTGATATTGAATATAAAGTCAGTCTGAAGGGTCTTTTTTTTTTAAACCTTCATCTGCCATTGACCATTAATCTGAAGGGTTTTTTTTTTTAAACCTTCATCTGCCATTGACCATTAGATTTTCTAATTATTTTTTATATATAATTTTATTTCAATTTATTTTATACATTCAATCACGTATATCACTTACCTTGCAAAGTGAATATTCCAACATGTATACATTTCTCACCGGTCTAATTGAGAATACTATACATATTATCTTCAATGGATAGTAAACCATTTCTTTGTCCCATAAATGTCTTGCCTCTCTATTTTTCTCCTTAATGCCTTTCCTCAGACTCTTCTCCTTCATGTCCCCTCTTCCCATACTGTCTCTGGTATTTATAATACTTTTCATTTTTTTCTATATCCTATAGTCATTCAGTTTTGGCTATAGAATGTGTACACTCAATATATATTAAGTGGAGATATACAATGTCTCTCCTTCAAAGTGCAGCTTGCTTCACTCAGCAGTAAGTCTTTCATATTCATCCACTTTCTGACAAAAGCCAGAGTCTTGTTGTTTTTTTATGGCTGAGAAGTATTCTATATAGAATAAGAGTCACACTTTTCCAACATATTCTTCTGTTCATGGGCATTTGGGTTGTTTCCATGTCTTAGCAATTGTGAATAATGATGCAATAAATAACGATGTGCAAACACTTTTCTGACTAAGAATTCTTCTGTCATTTGGGTGTATACCAAGGAGTGGGTTGGTATAGAAAGGTCATTTTTCAATAATAAAAGCCATATATGAAAAAACCTATAGCTAACAGTATACTAAATGGGGAAAAGTTAAAATCTTTTCCACTAAAAAAGTGGTAATAGACAAGGCTGCCAACTTTCTCCACAGCTTTTTAATGTAGTGCTGGAAGACTGAGCCAATGCAATCAGAAAAAAAGGACAATATAAAAGGCATTTAAATAGGCAAAGAAGTGTGGAAGGTATCTTTATTTGCAGATGACAGGATAATATACTTAGAAAACCCAAAGGTCTCCATGAAAAAAACTCCTCCAAGTAATAAATGAATGCAGTAAAGTGTCAGGATACAAAATTAACATCTAAAAATCTATAGCATTTCTATATAAAAACAAGTAGAGTGAAGTAGAGCTGAAGAAAGGAATCTCTTTTACCACTGCCACATAATTTATAAGATACCTAGGGATAAATCTAACTAAAGAAGTCACAAACCTTTACAAAGAAAACTATGAAACTCTTTAAAAAGTATTGAAAAAGTCATAAAAAAGTGGAAGGACACCCCATGTTCCTGGATTGGAAGAATTAACGTAATAAAAATTGCAATTCTACCCAAATTAATCTACATATTTAATGCGATTTCAACAAAAATGTCAGAGCTACTCTTAACAGATCTTGAAAAGACAAGAATTTGTCTGGAATCATGAAAGACCTGGTATTGCCAAAGCAATCCTGTGCAAGAAGAGTGGAGTGGGTGGCATATCACTCCCTGAAGCCAAAATGTACTACAAAGCTGTGATAATCAAGACACCATGGTATTGGCACAAAAACAGACATGCGGACCAATGGAATAGAATAGAGACCCCAGAAATAAACTCCAAAGCTTACAGCCAACTGATCTCTGACAAAGAATATCATTCAATCTACTGGGAAAAAGAAAACCTCTTTAGTAAATTGTGCTTTAAAAACTGGGTATCCACTTGCAGAGGATGAAGCTGATTCCTCATCTTTCACCATTAACAAAATCAACACAAAATAGATGAAAGAGCTGAACCTAAGACCTCAAACTATAAAACTACTGATGGAAAATACTGGAGAAACTCTGGGAGACATTGGGGTAAGCAAAGACTTCCTAAATAAGACTCCCAAGACACAGGCAAAAATAGAGAAGTGGAACTTGATCAGACTAAGAAGTTTCTGCACAGAAAAGAAAACAATTAGTGTGAATCGACAACCCTCAGAATTGGAGAATCTTTTTTGTAAAATATGCCTCAGACAAGGGACTGATCACCAGAATACACAGGGAACTCAACAAGCTTACCAAAAAAATAAAAATTAACACAATTAAAAGATGAGAAAATGAGCTGAACAAATATCTTTCTAAGGAAGACATACAAACAGCCAAAAAGCCTATGAGGAAATGCTCAACATCCCTCATCATAAGGGTGATGCAGATTAAAACCACACTGAAACAAGCCAGGCTTTGAGGGGAGTCATTGTATGTCCCCACTTAACATATACCGAGTATCCGCACTCTATGACTCAAACTGATTGACTAAAGGATATAGAAACAAAGTATATGGATGTACATACCAGATATAGTGTGTGTGAAAGAGTAGGATCTGAGGAAGGACATCTAGAAGAAAAATAGGGAGGCAAATCATTAATGGGACAAAGAAATGTGATATAGCCTGTTGAACATATTTTATAGTTTTCTTTTTTTTTTTT
>NW_006209696.1:1585515-1593303 GCF_000334495.1 Tupaia belangeri chinensis
CGAGAAATCACCCCCAAGGGGGAATGGCCACGCTGCAATCCCTTCTCCTCTATTCTCCTCTTGGGATCTTGGGCACACAGGCACACGTGCCCGGCGTGAGCTTAAGCCACTGGGTCTGGGATGCAAACTGCAGTCGACTACATGGGAGTCCAGCGACATAGCCATTACACCAACTGCTGGTCCCACATATTTTATAGTTTTATCAACTGAACTAGGGAGAAATGTTTACCTGTTGAAATATTCACTTTGTAATCTAAATAATGTGACTGAATGTGTAAAAGAAAATGAAATAAAAAAAACTAAAAAAAAAAATGAAACCACAATGAGATACCACCTAGCTCCTGTCTGAATGACAAAGATTTAAAATACAAAAAGTGATGTGTTGGTGGAGGTGTGGTGAAAGAGGAACTCTCCTACAGTGTTGGTGGGAATGTAAACTGGTTCAGCCACTGTGGAGAACATATGAAGGTTCCTCAAAGATCTACAAATAGAACTACCATTTGATCCAATAATCCCACTTCTGGGTATCTACCGAAAAGGATAGGGGAATGTTCAGTCAAAAAAGCGCTTGCACATCAATGTTTATTGAAGCATTATTCACAATTGCTAAGATATGCTATCAACTCAAATGTTCACAAACAGATGAATGGTTGGAAAACGTGTGGCACATATACTCTATGGGATTCTATTCAGCCATATAAAAATAAGACCCTGGCATTTGATAGAAAGTGCTCAAATATGGAGGATCTGTCACTGAGTGAAGAGCAAGCCAGGATATGAAAGAAAGATATTGTATGTATACCTTTAATATATACCAACAATTTGTACTTTATGGCAGAGATCGAAATATTGGAGGGCGTAAGAGCAGTGAAAATAGTTATGTATGCTGAAGACACATGTATGCTGAAGACAGTGTTGAAGGTGGAAGGAGAAGGGAAGAGTATAGAGAAGGATTGCAGGAGAAAAAATAGAAAGGCATGACATAGTGGGACACAGAAATGGTTTATTACCTGTTGAGGATAACATATATAGTATTCTCAACTGGACTGGTCTGAGAAGTATTTCACGTTGGGTAAATTCTTTTTACAAGCTGAATGATATGTAGTGATTAAATGACTAAAAAATAAAAATAATAATCTGAAAGAATTATGGAAAGCTATTTGATGATGATGTGGATAATAATTCTCTGTTCTTACTAATATGCATGGAATTCCTGCTGGAAAAAGAAAGGTAGTGATATATGTCTTTCAAATAATATAAAAAATATTATGATAATAATACATTAAATTTCAAAAAACTTTTATTATTCATGGTGTAGGAATTCAAAACAATAAAAAAGCAGTAAACATTCATATTTTTAATTCCAAAGTAATGATAGTATTATCAAAGTAATCACTGTATTTGAAATGGCTACTGTATTTCTGGATTCTTCTTTTGTGTAAATTGTTAAATATATAGAAGAATTAGATGAGTATTTTTATAGTTTATACTATTATTTAGTCAAATACTTAAGCCCTATGTAGTAAGTGGGATTAATGCAGTCATTTAAAAGCAGAGGAAACACCTCTAAAGTTTGGACAGTACAAGTAACTTAATCAGAGCTGCACATTTGGGAAATACCTGGGTCAGGATTTGAACACAAGTTTTTTTCTGTTCTAATCATAGGCTACTATGAAATGATACTTCACAGAGTTTTAATCAAAGTGTTGTTTTTCTCTCTATTCTATACTGAATCTGGAAGAATCATTACAGTTTTTTATCTGCTCAATAAATATCTGTTAAATAAATGTACACACATAAAATTGAATGAGTAGAAAAATGAATGAATACTTGTGTATAGGTAAGAATAAATGCTTTTTCAGATTATGCCAATGTTTCTTATATTACTGTTAGATATTGTGTCATATTTTTGTATTATCACATGTTAAAGAAAGATATTTCTACTATGGTAACTGTAATGAGACTTGCCAATGTAAAACAAGCATTTGTGATCTAGATTCTGAGAGCTGATAAGACTGCAAAACTCTTAAGTATAGAACTGTGCAGGTTCTATTGAGTGAAAAATATAAAACATAAGTTGTGTTGTTAAATTTCTATAATTACATAGAATGAAAAACATGTTATGAATTTAACACAGGTCAATTCAAGTTTATTTCATGTTGTTTACACATAAATGCTTATTCTTATAAAATAAAACATCTCTCCAGTTATTTTCATAAGAGAAGGTGAAGAAATAATGTACAGCATATTTTATACTTAGGAAAACCATACTGTCTTACAAAATGTTCATATGATTTAGATAAACAGTCTAAATTTAAGAAATTATGTACATTTTAAATTATTAAAAACAATTTTTAAAGAAAAACTTTATCAAATTGTGCTTGTTGGATAGCAAGCTTCTCAACTGCCTGTGATTATAAAAGCTGTATTTATAAATTGCACCAGGTAAATATTGTGAAGTATATAGTTTAGCTACATAAGTACTACAAAAATGTCACTGAGGTGTCAGTGACTAGATAATAATACTTGGCAGATGCTTCCACAGCTACCAGCACTATTGATTTATATGTGAGATGATCATAGGTATGTCCTGGCCATATTTCTCTTCCACATTATTGTTTTTTTATATACATTCAATCACATTGTTTAGCTTACAAAGTGAACATTTCAATATGTGAACATTTCTCCCCAGTCCAGTTCATCAAAATATCTTCAACAGATAACACCACACCTCCGCATCCCATCAATGCTCTGCTTCTGTATCCCTCCTCCAAATGTCCTTCCCTAGACCCCACTCCTCCACACACACCACATCTGGCTTTCACACCCATCTCTTGTGTTTGTATATGTTTTGGTCAATCAGTTTCAGTCATAGAGTGCAGATATTCAGTATATATTAAGTGGGGACATACAATGTCTCTACTTCATAGCCCGGCTTGCTTCACTCAGCAGTAAATCTTCCATATTCTTTCACTTTCTGTCAAAAGCCAGGATTTTGTTGTTTTTTTTATGGTTGAATAGTATTCCATAGAGTATATGTGCCACAATTTTTCAATCCATTCATCCATAGGGGGCATTTGGGTTGGTTTCATGTCTTAGCAATCATTAACAGAGCCGCAATAAGCATCGATGTGCAAGCACTTTTCCTATGAAGAATTCTTCTGTCCTTTGGGTAGACACCAAGGAGTGGGATTGCTGGATCATATGGTAGTTCATATGAAAAAAAAAATGCTCTTTCACATTATTGTTATCAACAATGGTGCTTTTATTCTGCCAAACTCACACCACAGAGCTCGAAGATGAAAAGCTTTACTCCATGCTCAGTGCCAATTTTCCTGGGGTTAATTTGTTTTACTCCCTTGTGACAGATATTAAATGGGTATCATTTCTATTAATACCCCTTTCCCTAGTTTTAAAAGCCTTCTTAGGGTCACCCAGAGTTGTGATCACTTCCATTTTTCTTGTAAGTAAAATAAAATATCTAAAGAATTTTATGCCAATCACTGTTACTTTTAATACTTCTCTTCTAGTTGCATCTGCAACAATTGGGATAAATTCCATCTCTACCTATATTAAAATTATATTCCTGGTGTGCTATAAAACTTTTGCAGGTTAAAAAAAAAGCTCCCTAAAATATAGCAGATCTTTGAGGAATGATGTAGAGTTGAATAGTCTTTTAATCTAAGATGTACACTGTTTCTCATGTGGAATATGTTTGTGTGTGTGTGTGTGTGTGTGTGTGTGTGTGTGTGTGTGTATGTTTAAAACTTTCCCTGGAAATCTTGGAGATGGTCTAGTCATGGTGGTGCAAGAAGTGTGCTGCTTTGGAACTCTGGAGGCATGTGGCTGATTGGGGTCTGGATCCTGGATTGACTTAAAACCTCTGGGCATGTGCACATCCCTGATCCTGGTTGGCTGAAAGATTGGAGATGGGGATCACAGTGTGAGAACTTGTCCCTCTTGTCTCTCGTGGTCTCTCTTGTGCCCTCTCTCTCTCTCTCTCTCATCTACTTTATTGGACTGCCGTTCATCTATTTTTCAATAATTTATTTAAATGATTTATCATCTATCTATAGAGAAAAAGGTAGCATGTGACAAGTGTAAAGAACAGATATCTTGGAGCTTAATTGTTGCTGATTCAATTCCCACCTCTGCAATCTACTAGCTGTTTAGAGTTTGGTAACATATGTGTACCTTAGATTTTTTCTGTTGGTAAAATGGATTAACAATTTGATCATGTAATAATCAAATAAGTTGATATGCATAAATCCCTTTGAATATGATGTAAAACTCTAATCCAACACTGTTATGTATTTCAATTTTCAGTAATCTGATATCATTCATTATAAATTGTTTTTCTAACTTCAGAGATTTGAAAAATTGCTAGAAATTATATGCACAGAGTTTAACTCTTTGAGAAAATCTAGTATTAGTAATAATAATAATAATATTGAATACATATTTAAATTTGTGGAAAATTCTAGACCTTATGTAATCTGTCATGTTTTTTACAAAAACACCTCATGAATGACCATTATTTATATTTTATTAAGGACACTAATGCTTAAATAATTAATTTCATGATATATCTGAAATTTAATTTTGGGTCTGTTTACTAAAAAATGCTTAATATAATATCTCATTATGATAAAGTTTAAATAATCATATGTCAGTGATACTGCAAAGATCATTTCTACAATCAAAGGCAGCTCAGAATATACCTGTAAATCTGCCAACATTATGATTCAGAGGTTCAAATCCAATTTGCAGAGTTCATGTGATCAAGTTATACATTATTTTCAAAATATAAATGCATGGCATAAATTTTCTATAAAAGTTTTATTAATACAAGTTCTATAAAAGTTTTATTAAGACAAGTTCCACTTTTGTTATCTGATAACTGCAACTTCATTGTGTTAGCAATCAGTATATATATATATCTTCAAAGCACGTGTGTCTATATTATGTATGTCTATATATATTTGTATGTCTGATTATTTATCTGCATCTTTACTTTTTACTTATTATTATAATTGAATATTAGTATGTCCCATAAATGCATGGTTTGAAAAATAACATCCTCTTCATTGTTTTTTTCAATTTCACTTTAGTAATATTCTTAAAAATTGCATGTAGTCAAAAGTATGCATGTAGAAAAAATTATTCCCTAAAGTGTGTGCTAAAAATAATGTCCAGATAAATATTAAATACTTCGTAGGTCCACTATAGACATTACCATATTAAAGAGATTGATAAGTACTGCATAAAAAGAAAAAAATATTTCCCATTATTTTCAACATTTTTTGACCTTAGGACTGTTTCAGCATTTCATGATCAATAGGATATAGAACCTTTAAGGAATTTTGCTCAGATGTTTGTAACCAAAGTCATATCATCACCAGGAATTGACTTTAATATTATAGATTTTTTAAAAAAAATATTTAAACTCATCTGGAATCACAATTTTGAGTTTCAATGATCAATTACATCTTCAGGTTAATTTTTGCTCTTTGGTATATAAAAATATAATAAAGTAAAAGTTGTTTGGACCAAGTTTAGAAAAATCATGCACAACCAGCAGGTGGCGTGGTGGTTAAGGTGCTGGGCACTCCCACATGACTGACCACAGTTCAGGTACTGAACCTGGCAGTTTGCTCTCTTACTTTCCTTCTCTCTCTTTGTGTCTCTCTCTGGTCAAATTAAAAATAGAAATGAATAAATAAATAAAATTAAATAAATAATTCTTTGGGAACCAGCAGTTAGCATAATGGCTATGTCGCTGGACTCCCACGTAGCCGACCGCGGTTCGCCTCCCGGACCTGGTGGCTTAAAACTCACGCCAGGCGTGTGTGCGTGCGTGCCCAAGATCCCAAGAGGAGAATAGAGGAGAAGGGATTGCAGCATGACCATCCCCTCTGGGGAGTGATTTCTTGCTTTCTGTCTCTAGGTCTCTCTCTCTGTCTGTCTGGTGAGCGCACATGCCCTATAGCAAAAACCTCTCCAAAAAAAAAAAGAAAAATCACACAAAGAGTATATGCCTCAGAATATAAAACTACAAATCATTAAAGTACAGGTGAGAGTTATGTTAATGTAACAGCATAAATTATTGATATTTTGTTCACTCCCCAAACAGTCACTGTGTTTAGAATTTATAAACAGAACATAAAAGCACTTTAAAGTAAAATCAATGTATTCTCGAAGTTCAGTTTATGAAAGATAGCATGTATTAAAGAGATTTTTATTTCTATCAATTTTGGTAGACTGCATTTTACAGGTACTGATTTTCTTTTGTTTCATATGTAATTTATAAAATCACCAGAAATTTTTTAGCAATGTTCTGAGGATAACCACACTCCCTTGCTGAAGAGTTCATGGTAAAACCAACCAGTTCCTTAATAGTAGAACAAATGTTTTTCTTAAAACCATCCCCTTTGTGGTCATTTCCTTTGTAACTGGAGTGAGATCTCATAAAGCTTCAGGATAAGTATAAATTTAGAGCTTACACTCTAAAATAATTGCTAATTTGATCATATTTGTTTCATGACTGTAAATGTAATCTAAAAGCATATTATTTCTTTATTGCTTTTAAAGACAGGATCTCACCACATTGCAATCTTTCTATTTCATCCTCCCAGCTGTAACTATAGCATGTATCATCACACCCTGTTTTTTCTTTATAAATTTTTGAGAGAGGGCGTATGCACTTGCTTCAGAGAGACAGAGGAAACATGAGAAAGCATCCCTCCTCGTGGAAAACGGCTATCTTACAATCCCTTGTTGTCCATTTCTCTTTCCTTTTGGGATTTTTGGGCATGCACTCACACGCACCTGGCATATTTCTCGAGCTGTGGGGTCTGGTGTTCAAACTGCATGGTTGATTGTTTGGGATCCAGCTGCCTTGACCACCACACCACAGACTTGCCCACACCCTGCTCATTTTCAGACTGTCTCATTGTGTTTTCCAGGCCAGCTTTTAGCTCTCAATACTCCTGCCTGAGACTCCTAAGTGGCTGGGATTTGGAACACCCTACCATTTCACCTGACCTGTGGGTTGTACTTGGAATTGAAACTGGGGCCTCATGTGATCCCAAACTGCAGAGCACAAGATCTTAACAGTATTTACCACAATGGCTAGGCCTATTTAAATTTTTTTTTTTTCCACTGGGAACACTTTCTTCAGACCCAACTGTGTCTTCATTATCTTCACTTGGAAGAACATCAAATTTCTCAAGTTAACATCTAGAACTACATGTTTTCTTAACTAAAACTATTCCTACTGTGCTGTTTTCCATTTCAGTATATAAGAACCTCCTTTGGCCAGTTGACAAAAATAAACAAAAAAACACTTATATTCATCTTTACCTCCTTTCTTTCATACCTTACTGTTAATCCTCTAGCATCTCTCATCCCTATCGTCTTCCCTAGAAATCTAGAATCACAGCATTCAGTACTACTAACATTCCAACAGCAGAAGTATACATCATTGGAATTTAGTGCCTGAGTTGTTAGAGTATTGACAATTTTCTGTGTGGTTTAAGAAATCTTAATGTACAAATAAAAGACTACAAATGTATTTTAAAAGTATATAAAATGGTCTAGTTTGATGGAATAATGCATAGGTATAATGATGGCTATTAGAAGATTTTGGAAAATGGTTGGATAATATAATCCTATACTGAGCAGTTATTTTAGAAAAAAATAGAATATTAGAGTTTGGGACAACTTTATTTAGGCTTTAGTAACATGTTAAATGAAGATATTAAATTTAGCCACATGCAAAGGATTCTT